>NW_024412394.1:30218747-30219460 GCF_014898765.1 Herpailurus yagouaroundi | reverse complement strand
TATAGATTTTGGATACTAGCCCTTTGTCCGATATGTCATTTGCAAATCTCTTTTCCCATTCCGTTGGTTGCCTTTTAATTTTGTTGGTTGTTTCCTTTGCTGTGCAGAAGCTTTTGATCTTCATAAGGTCCCAGTAATTCATTTTTGCTTTTAATTCCCTTGCCTTTGGGGATGTGTCGAGTAAGAGATTGCTACGGCTGAGGTCAGAGAGGTCTTTTCCTGCTTTCTCCTCTAAGGTTTGGATGGTTTCCTGTCTCACATTCAGGTCCTTGATCCATTTTGAGTTTATTTTTGTGAATGGTGTGAGAAAGTGGTCTAGTTTCAACCTTCTGCATGTTGCTGTCCAGTTCTCCCAGCACCATTTGTTAAAGAGACTGTCTTTGTTCCATTGGATGTTCTTTCCTGCTTTGTCAAAGATGAGTTGGCCATACGTTTGTGGGTCTAGTTCTGGGGTTTCTATTCTATTCCATTGGTCGATGTGTCTGTTTTTGTGCCAATACCATACTGTCTTGATGATGACAGCTTTGTAGTAGAGGCTAGAGTCTGGGATTGTGATGCCTCCTGCTTTGGTCTTCTTCTTCAAAATTACTTTGGCTATTCGGGGCCTGGTGGTTCCATATGAATTTTAGGATTGCTTGTTCTAGTTTCGAGAAGAATGCTGGTGCAATTTTGATTGGGATTGCATTGAATGTGTAGATAGCTTTGGGTAGTAT
>NW_024412394.1:30140090-30218347 GCF_014898765.1 Herpailurus yagouaroundi | reverse complement strand
CAGAGCGGCTGCACCAGTTTGCATTCCCACCAACAGTGCAAGAGGGTTCCCGTTTCTCCACATCCTCTCCAGCATCTATAGTCTCCTGATTTGTTCATTTTGGCCACTCTGACTGGCGTGAGGTGATATCTGAGTGTGGTTTTGATTTGTATTGCCCTGATGAGGAGCAAAGTTGAGCATCTTTTCATGTGCCTGTTGGCCATCCGGATGTCTTCTTTAGAGAAGTGTCTATTCATGTTTTCTGCCCATTTCTTCACTGGGTTATTTGCTTTTCGGGTGTGGAGTTTGGTGAGCTCTTTATAGATTTTGGATACTAGCCCTTTGTCCGATATGTCATTTGCAAATCTCTTTTCCCATTCCGTTGGTTGCCTTTTAATTTTGTTGGTTGTTTCCTTTGCTGTGCAGAAGCTTTTGATCTTCATAAGGTCCCAGTAATTCATTTTTGCTTTTAATTCCCTTGCCTTTGGGGATGTGTCGAGTAAGAGATTGCTACGGCTGAGGTCAGAGAGGTCTTTTCCTGCTTTCTCCTCTAAGGTTTGGATGGTTTCCTGTCTCACATTCAGGTCCTTGATCCATTTTGAGTTTATTTTTGTGAATGGTGTGAGAAAGTGGTCTAGTTTCAACCTTCTGCATGTTGCTGTCCAGTTCTCCCAGCACCATTTGTTAAAGAGACTGTCTTTGTTCCATTGGATGTTCTTTCCTGCTTTGTCAAAGATGAGTTGGCCATACGTTTGTGGGTCTAGTTCTGGGGTTTCTATTCTATTCCATTGGTCGATGTGTCTGTTTTTGTGCCAATACCATACTGTCTTGATGATGACAGCTTTGTAGTAGAGGCTAGAGTCTGGGATTGTGATGCCTCCTGCTTTGGTCTTCTTCTTCAAAATTACTTTGGCTATTCGGGGCCTGGTGGTTCCATATGAATTTTAGGATTGCTTGTTCTAGTTTCGAGAAGAATGCTGGTGCAATTTTGATTGGGATTGCATTGAATGTGTAGATAGCTTTGGGTAGTATAGACATTTTGACAATATTTATTCTTCCAATCCATGAGCAGGGAATGTCTTTCCATTTCTTTATATCTTCTTCATTTCCTTCTAAACCTTTCTATAGTTTTCAGCATACAGATCTTTTACATCTTTGGTTAGATTTATTCCTAGGTATTTTATGCTTCTTGGTGCAATTGTGAATGGGATCAGTTTCTTTATTTGTCCTTCTGTTGCTTCATTGTTAGTGTATAAGAATGCAACTGATTTCTGTACACTGATTTTGTGTCCTGCAACTTTGCTGAATTCATGTATCAGTTCTAGCAGACTTTTGGTGGAGTCTATTGGATTTTCCATGTATCATATCATGTCATCTGCAAAAATTGAAAGCTTGACTTCATCTATGCCAATTTGGATGCCTTTGATTTCCTTTTGTTGTCTGATTGCTGATGCTAGAACTTCCAACACTATGTTACACAACAGCGGTGAGAGTGGGCATCCCTGTCGTGTTCCTGATCTCAGGGAAAAAGCTCTCAGTTTTTCCCCATTGAGGATGATGTTAGCTGTGGGCTTTTCATAAATGGCTTTTGTGATGTTTAAGTATGTTCCTTCTACCCCGACTTTCTCAAGGGTTTTTATTAAGAAAGGGTGCTGGATTTTGTCAAAGGCCTTTTCTGCATCGATTGACAGGATCATATGGTTCTTATTCTTTCTTTTATTAATGTGATGTATCACGTTGATTGATTTGCGAATGTTGAACCAGCCCTGCATCCCAGAAATGAATCCCACTTGATCACGGTGAATAATTCTTTTTATATGCCGTTGAATTCGATTTGCTAGTATCTTCTTGAGAATTTTTGCATCCATATTCATCAGGGATATTGGCCTGTAGTTCTCTTTTTTTACTGGGTCTCTGTCTGGTTTAGGAATCAAAGTAATACTGGCTTCACAGAATGAGTCTGGAAGTTTTCCTTCCCTTTCTATTTCTTGGAATAGCTTGAGAAGGATAGGTATTATCTGTGCTTTAAACGTATGGTAGAACTCCCCTGGGAAGCCATCTGGCCCTGGACTCTTATTTGTTGGGAGATTTTTGATAACCGATTCAATTTCTTCGCTGGTTATGGGTCTGTTCAAGCTTTCTCTTTCCTCCTGATTGAGTTTTGGAAGAGTGTGGGTGTTCAGGAATTTGTCCATTTCTTCCAGGTTGTCCAATTTGTTGGCATATAATTTTTCATAGTATTCCCTGATAATTGTTTGTATCTCTGAGGGATTGGTTGTAATCATTCCATTTTCATTCATGATTTTATCTATTTGGGTCATCTCCCTTTTCTTTTTGAGAAGCCTGGCTAGAGGTTTGTCAATTTTGTTTATTTTTTCAAAAAACCAACTCTTGGTTTCGTTGATCTGCTCTACAGTTTTTTTAGATTCTATATTGTTTATTTCTGCTCTGATCTTTATGATTTCTCTTCTTCTGCTGGGTTTAGGCTGCCTTTGCTGTTCTGCTTCTATTTCCTTTAGGTGTGCTGTTAGATTTTGTATTTGGGATTTTTCTTGTTGCTTGAGATAGGCCTGGATGGCAATGTATTTTCCTCTCAGGACTGCCTTTGCTGCATCCCAAAGCGTTTGGATTGTTCTGTTTTCATTTTCGTTTGTTTCCATATATTTTTTAATTTCTTCTCTAATTGCCTGGTTGACCCACTCATTCGTTAGTAGGGTGTTCTTTAACCTCCATGCTTTTGGAGGTTTTCCAGACTTTTTTCTGTGGTTGATTTCAAGCTTCATAGCATTGTGGTCTGAAAGTATGCATGGTATAATTTCAATTCTTGTAAACTTATGAAGGGCTGTTTTGTGACCCAGTATATGATCTATCTTGGAGAATGTTCCATGTGCAGTCGAGAAGAAAGGATATTCTGTTGCTTTGGGATGCAGAGTTCTAAATATATCTGTCAAGTCCATCTGCTCCAATGTCTCATTCAGGGCCCTTGTTTCTTTATTGACCGTGTGTCTAGATGATCTGTCCATTTCTGTAAGTGGAGTGTTAAAATCCCCTGCAATTACCACATTCTTATCAATAAGGTTGCTTATGTTTATGAGTAATTGTATTATATATTTGGGGGCTCCCATATTCGGCGCATAGATATTTATAATTGTTAGCTCTTCCTGATGGATAGACCCTGTAGTTATTATATAATGCCCTTCTTCATCTCTTGTGACAGCCTTTAATTTAAAGTCTAGTTTGTCAGATATAAGTATGGCTACTCCAGCTTTCTTTTGGCTTCCAGTAGCATGATAAATAGTTCTCCATCCCCTCACTCTCAATCTAAAGGTGTCCTCAGGTCTAAAATGAGTCTCTTGTAGACAGCAAATAGATGGGTCTTGTTTTTTTATCCATTCTGATACCCTATGACTTTTGGTTGGCGCATTTAGTCCATTTACATTCAGTGTTATTATAGAAAGATATGGGTTTAGAGTCATTGTGATGTCTGTATGTTTTATGCTTGTAGTGATGTCTCTGGTACTTTGTCTCACAGGGTCCCCCTTAGGATCTCTTGTAGGGCTGGTTTAGTGGTGACAAATTCCTCCAGTTTTTGTTTGTTTGGGAAGACCTTTATCTCTCCTTCTATTCTAAATGACAGGCTTGCTGGATAAAGGCTTCTCGGCTGCATATTTTTTCTGTCTAGCACACTGAAAATCTCGTGCCAATTCTTTCTGGCCTGCCAAGTTTCAAAAGAGAGATCAGTCACGAGTCTTATAGGTCTCCCTTTATATGTGAGGGCACGTTTACCCCTTGCTGCTTTCAGAATTTTCTCTTTATCCTTGTATTTTGCCAGTTTCACTATGATATGTCGTGCAGAAGATCGATTCAAGTTACGTCTGAAGGGAGTTCTCTGTGCCTCTTGGATTTCAATGCCTTTTTCCTTCCCCACTTCAGGGAAGTTCTCAGCTATTATTTCTTCAAGTACCCCTTCAGCACCTTTCCCTCTCTCTTCCTCCTCTGGGATACCAATTATGCGTAGATTATTTCTTTTTAGTGTATCACTTAGTTCTCTAATTTTCCCCTCATACTCCTGGATTTTTTTATCTCTCTTTTTCTCAGCTTCCTCTTTTTCCATAACTTTATCTTCTAGTTCACCTATTCTCTCCTCTGCCTCTTCAATCCGAGCCGTGGTGGTTTCCATATTGTTATGCATTTTGTTTAAAGCGTTTTTCAGCTCCTCGTGACTGTTCCTTAGTCCCTTGATCTCTGTAGCAAGAGATTCTCTGCTGTCCTCTATACTGTTTTCAAGCCCAGGGATTAATTTTATGACTATTATTCTAAATTCACTTTCTGTTATATTATTTAAATCCTTTTTGATCAGTTCATTAGCTGTTGTTATTTCCTGGAGATTCTTCTGAGGGGAATTCTTCCGCTCGGTCATTTTGGATAGTCCCTGGAGTGGTGCGGACCTGCAGGGCACTTCCCCTGTGCTGTGGTGTATAAGTGCAGTTGGTGGGCGGGGCCGCAGTCAGACCTGATATCTGCCCCCAGCCCACCGCTGGGGCCACAGTCAGACTGGTGTGTGCCTTCTCTTCCCCTCTCCTAGGGGCGGGATTCACTGTCGGGTGGTGTGGCCCATCTGGGCTACTTGTACATGCCAGGCTTATGGTGCTGGGGATCTGGCATATTAGCTGGGTGGATAGGCAAGGTGCACGGGGGCAGGAGGGGCAGGCTTAGCTGGGTTCTCCTTAGGTGATCCACTTCAGGAGGGTCCCTGTGGCAGTGGGAGGGAGTCAGACACGCTGCCGGAGGGGTGGCTCTGCAGAAGCACAGCGTTGGGTGTTTTAGAGGAGCAAGCAAGTTCCCTGGCAGGAACTGGTTCCCTTTGGGATTTTGGCTGGGGGATTGCCAGCCCTGGCGAGTGCCTTTGTTCCCCGCCACTCTGAGTTCTGTCGTCCTGGGGCTCAGCAACTCTCCCTCCCTTTGTCCTCCAGCCTTCCTGCTTTCCTAGCAGAGCTGTTAACTTATGACCTCGCAGATGCTAAGTCACTCTTGCTTTCAGAACACACTGCATCTGGCCCCTCCGCTTTTGCAAGCCAGACTGGGGGGCTCTGCTTGGCTGGTGGGCCGCCCCTCTGCCCTGGCTCCCCCCCGCCAGTCCGTGCAGTGCACACCGCCTCTCCGCCCTTCCTACCCTCTTCCGTGGGCCTCTCCTCTGGCTTGGCTCTGGAGACTCCGTTCTGCTAGTCTTCTGGTGGTTTTCTGGGTTATTTAGGCAGGTGTAGGTGGAATCTAAGTGATCAGGAGGACGCGGTAAGCCCAGCGTCCTCCTACGCCGCCATCTTCCTATCCTCCTGTCTTACTGGATTTTGAAAAGAGTTTCTTTCAGTGTTCAGTACCTTGTATGTTAAAAGAGATGAACTTTTGTGTTTTCTTCCAAAGTATTTTGGGAAATGTACATATTTATATCACTGTTGCATAAAGAGCATGCTCTTGAAGATAATAGTGGTATTCAAATAATGGTTTCTGGACAATTGAAATATTATATTGGCTAACAAAATTTAATACCATTCATAATTCTATGTATTCTATGTTGTCATACCTTAATTTTTTTGCATATGAATACAAAAGTATCCTGTATATATTTCTTTATCTCACTGAAGATCTTCCAACTACCTTATTGAAGTCGATTAAAAAATGTTCTTGGAATTTACACTGCCGTGTTTCTTTTAGAAATCTCAAATTCAAATAGAAGGCAACCGTTTCTCCTTGAGTTTTCATGAATAATTTTCAACCTGTATTTGCATAACCTTTTGAAGTTCTAAAATGTATATTTTGGAAATAGATTTTAAAAAGACTAAAAGAATCCTACTTGAGAGAGAAAGGAATACATTCAGGTATTTCCAAACATTTATTAGGTGGATTTATAAGTCACATAAGAATGTCTTCATGATACACAGGGTTATTTTTATCTTTAAAAAATTATGTGTTTGAAGCAAATGTTGTAGAAAATATATCAGATCCATGTTCACATTATTACAAAATTGTTTGTTTATCTTTACATATGTTTTAGGCATGAAACATTGAGATGAACAAACACCTTTTCAAATATATCCATGTACTTCACTGTTTTTTGTGTTTTTTTTGCTGTTGTTGTTATTTTATCTACACCTTCTTTACACTATGTGCTAGTTTTTATTCATCCCACTACTCAACTATAAACTGCTCTTCACAACTCTTGTTTGGATCACACAGTTCCTTCATGAATTACATAATACATGCATTAAATAACCTTTTGAATAACATTTTTACTTATCCTGTATGGTGCTATTCTTAATTCTGTTACTTACTTTGTGTGGGAGCAGAGCAAATATGTGATTGACAATACTCCCGAGAAAGAACGTGTTGTTTGTATCTCTTTTTCACTGTTGATGATTTTTTAATAGTTCACCCAAGTATACTTATTCTCCTCATATCAACTCTTAAGTGATCCATCTAATTGTACCATCTGCTATTTCAAGACTAGCCTTCCAAATTGGCATAGGAAAAGCATTGTACAAAAATGATCTTAAAATTTCCATTCTCAAACTTATTTTAAAAGGCATTATGATTATTAAATAAGTCACATTTGTAAACCATTTCATCTTTCTTTATGCAGGATGTTACTTTAGGTCTCTTTCACACATTTGTTCTCTTAATTCTTGGTTAAAATGAGAAAAGAAATAAACTGTTATCATGATAAATCAACAGTGTTAGGACATGGAAAGTCGTTAAAGTTTGCAAAATGATTTTTTTTTTCGTTCTACATCTTTCTCTCTGAAGATTCTAAGGTGCCTCATTCAACATTCAAGTTTGAAAGTTGATAATTTCTTTCATGGGTGGAACTTGGAAAGAAAATGGAACCTGAAAGGATTGCAACTCCAAATTAGATCTAGGGCTACGGTAAGGATAATGAAGTTAAGAACAGATACAGGGGTTATATGGGAATATAAAAAGAAGAAAGAAGATGGGATACTGGAAAAATAAAGGAAAATTCAATTACTAGTTTGATGTGGGCTTTGAATGACCTTATACTGACTTTTTAATTAATGTTTTGGGTAATCATAATACTCCTTATGTATTCCTGATCTGATAATAGCAAATCTCACTTTGTTGTAAGGAACTATATTCTTATGCTTCCCCAGGCTTTGAAATCAAGACTAAGGAATTGCATTAGGAGTAGAGAATTCAGTGTGGGAATTTTTAGTTCTAGTTCCATGTGTCTGCCTATTTTACTGGCTTTAACTAGGAAAGCACCACTGTGGTATTTAAACTGGTAGAGAGAAATGGGCCTTAACCTCACATGAGCAGTAATGGTGGAGAGAGATTAGGTTATGGCTAACACTGTGATAGTATCAGAGCCTCTAGGTAGTGTAAAGTCCAAGAGTGAGTAGTTCAATAAGGAAATCAGACTATATTCTACTGTTGGTTTTTTATGCTGATCACCACAAATTTTTGTAGTAGTTACCCAGACAGGGATCAATGGAGTTTGACTGCCATACTTGCTTACTGAAAAAAATCTCTTGATTTTTAGAAAAAGTTATATGGTTTCTGAAAAGGGAGTAAAGATTTTCATTATGACTGAAATGGTAGAAGGACCCAGGCATATTATGACATGGGGACTCTGAATTTAAACTGTAGTAAGTAATAAAAAAAGTAGTTCAAGTTCTGTGGGATGCAAAAAGGTATTAAAACATCACCATAATTTTGAGAGATCATAATGACAGAATAGGATCCTGGGCTTACCTCCTCCCTCAGACACACCAAAACTACTACATAGAGAACAACTCTTTTTTTATTTTTTTATGTTTATTTATTTTTGAGAGAGAGAGTGTGCACACATGCATGAGTGGGAGAGGAGCAGAGAGAGGAAGACAAATAATCCAAAGTGGGCTCCAGGCTCTGAGCTGTCAGCCCAGAGCCCAACACAGGGCTCAAATCCATCAACTACAAAATATGAGGCTGAACTGAGCTGAAGTTGGAAGCTTAGCTGACTGAGCCACCCAGGTGCTCCTAGAACAACTCTTTCGGAGAGCAAAGGAGACTAGCAGAACAGCTCTTCCACAATTAAATATAAATATGTAAATAAATGTATGTATGTATATATGTATGTATAAAACACATCATGTCAGAGGGGAAAAGATGCAGTGTAGTCAGAGCCAACATCCCTGGCACATCAACCCACAAGTGGTAGGGATATCATAAACTCAGAGGTCCTCCTTGATAAAGAGGGGTCCAAGCCTCACATTAGACACCCCTGCATGGGGAATCTGTACAAGAAGAAAAGACCCCATAATGTTAGCTTTGAAAGTCAGTAGGACTTAATTCCAGGGGATCCTGGAGGCAGTAGGAAACCACGACTCCACTTTTGACAGGCCTTCACCCCAATTCACTCACTCCAAGACCCAGCAGAGAGGCAGCATTTTGAAAAGCTCCTGCCATACATCAAGGAAACTTATTGGCTAATTTTAAGGTATATGCTCGACAGGCAGAGATGTGTAGGAATTGTCTCCAGGAATAGAAGTCCTGGAAGACACCAATATTTTACTCTACCTGGCTGGCCTGACACTGCCAATCACCCTAACACTCTTCATCTACCTTTCTAGCATTTTTCACCCACCCCAGTATTTCCTGTGAACGTGCTATGCCCAATTCACCTACCCAGGCAGGTAAACCTCCAAAGCAGCCCCTGCTCCACTACACCTAGTGGGAAGCCCCAGCTGAGACAAGTGCCACCCAAAAGACTCACCTGTGAATCCAGTGGGTAGCCCTGCCAGGATGATCATACCCCCAAAGTGGTTCACAGTCTGCCATACCTGGGGGTTGGCTCCAAATAGGACCTGCACTCCACCAAAGTGGCTCCTGTCCCACAAGGGGAAGACCCATCTACCAGCATTCCCCTAACAGTTGTGGTTTGGCCTCACAGCCAGCTGCACTGGAGACCAGCCTGACCCACCAGCACACCTACACCAGTTTATGGTCTAGCTGCAAAAGGAGGGTGCATGTAGCTCACATAGGGGACACTACTGGAGCACCTTGGTCTAGTGACCAGGAAGGTTTGTGTTTCTGGTTCGCACAGCAGACTTTCTATATATAGCCACTACCTTCAAGACCAGGAGACATAGCTGAGTTTTTCTATACATAAAAGCAAACACAGAGAGTCAGAGAAAATAAGAAGACAGAGGAGTATGTTCCAAATGAAAAACAACATAAAACCTCACATAAACAATTAAATGAATTGAGGTAAGCAATCTGACAAAGAGTTCAAAGTTATGCTCATAAAGATGTTCAAAGAAGAATCGATGAAAAGAGAACTCAAGGAATTGAGAAAATAAAGAATCAATCAGAGCTCAAGAATACAATAACTGAAATGAATAACACAT
Source organism: Herpailurus yagouaroundi (assembly GCF_014898765.1). Taxonomy (NCBI): domain Eukaryota; kingdom Metazoa; phylum Chordata; class Mammalia; order Carnivora; family Felidae; genus Herpailurus; species Herpailurus yagouaroundi. The sequence goes on along the minus strand of NW_024412394.1, from coordinate 30,208,967 downwards.
CGAGAGAATCAATAGCATATTAAAACATGGATCAGCAATTTGGAAAACAGTGTGGGAAAAAATCACCTAAAGTGAATGGCAAAAAGAAAAAAAAGAAAAGTTTTAAATGAGGATAGTTTAAGAAACCTCTATGACAATATCAAATGTAGTAATATTTCCATTAAAGGGGTCCCAGAAGGAGTATAAAAAGAGAAAGGAGCAAAAAAATTATTTAAAGAAATAAAGGCTGAAAAATTCCCTAACCTAGACAAGGAAACAAACGTATGCATCCAGGAAGAAAAATCACAAACAAGATGCACCCAAGAGGTTTACACCAAGACACAAAATAATTAAAAAGTAAAAAGCTAAAGATAGAGATATTACCAAAATCAACAAGGGAAAAGGAACTAGATACATACAAGGTAATCCTTATAATACTAGAAGATGAATTTTCAGCAGAAACTGCTGGCCAGAAGGGGATGGCATGTATGTATTCAAAGAGCTAAAAGGAAAAAAAAAAATCCTACAACCAAAAATACTTAACTGGTAGGTTTATTTCTCAGAATTGAAGGAAAGATAATTTTCCAGACAAATTAAACTTGAAGGAGTCATCACCACTAACCCACCTTACCAGAAAAGTTAAAGAGACTTAAATCAACAAAAAAAGAGGCTATATTTAGAAGAAAATAATGAAAGTAAAAATCTCACTGGTAAAATCAAACATATAGTAAAGGCAGTAGATAAAACACATGTAAAGCTAGTATGGAGGTTAAGACAAAAGTAGCAAAAATAAACTATTTCTACAATGATTATTAAGTATTACACAAACTAAAAAAGATATAAAATATAACATCAAAAACATAGTGTGTGGCAAGGGAAAATAAAAATATAACACCTTTAGAATGTGTTTCAATTTAAGCAACCATCAACTTAAAATAGACTGCTACATACATGCAGTGTATTACATGAAGCTTATGGTAATCACAAACCAAAAACTTATAATAGATCCACAAAAAACAAAGAGAAAGAATCCAAACATAACACCAAAGGAAACAATCAAATCACAAAAGAAGAAACAACAATGAAATGGCAATAAGTATTTATCTACCAATATTTTGTGTAAATTCACTAAATACTCTGATTAAAGACATAGGGTAGTTGAACAGATTTTTAAAAAGATCCACCACTATGTTGTCTACAAATGACTCATTTCAGACCAAAGACAAATACAGATTGAAAGCGAAGTGATGGAAAAACATACTCTATGCAAATAGAAATTAAAGGAAAGCTTGACTAACAGCACTTATATCAAGCGAATAGACTTTAAAACAAAATATGTAACAAGAGACAAAGAAGGACATTACATAAAGATAAAAAGTCAACCCAACAAGAGGATAGGAATACAATAATGTTAGGGGACTTTAACACTCTACTTACACATCAATGAATAGTTCATCCAGACAGAAAATAAATAAGAAAACCAGGGACTTGAATGACAAATTAGACCAGATGGACTTAATAGATATATACAGAACATTCCATCCAGAAATAAGGAATACACATGCTTATCAGTGCACAAACACTGTCCAAGAGACAACACGTTAGGCCAAATAACATGTCTCAATAAATTTAACAAGATTGAAACATACCAAGCATTTCTGACCATAACAATATGAAATCAGAAATCAATTCTGAGAAAAAAAATCAGGAAAAGAACATGAACACATGAAAGCTAAAATCATACTAATAGATGAACAATAGGTCACAAAAACATGAAAAATGAAATAAAAATTTACATGGAGACAAATAAAATGGAAACACAATGTTCCAAAATCTATAGAATGCAGCAAAAGCAGTTCTAAGAGGACAGTTTATAGTGATATAGGGCTACTTCAACAAACAAGGAAAATATAAATAAAAAATCTATTATTACACCAAAATAAATGTGAAAAAGAAAAAAGAAACCCCAAATTTAGAGTAAAGGAGATAAAAAATATCAGAGTTCAAATAAATAAATTTAGGACTAAAAACAATTAGGTAAGATCATTAAACCAAGAGTTGATTTTTTGAAATATAAACAAAACTGCTAAACCTTTAAGCAAGTCTCGTCAATCAAGAGAGAGCACTCATATAAATAAGCTCTATTATGAAGGATAATTATAACCAATACCACAGAAATACAAAATATTTAAAAGAATACTATTAAAAATGATACATCACCAAATTGGACAACCAAGAAGAAATGGATACATTTCTAGAAACTTAAAATCTTCTATGACTGAATCTAGAAGACATATAAAATCTTAACAGACTAATTAGTAGTAATAAAATTAAGTTAGTAATGAAAAAAAACCCAGAAAACAAAAGTCCAGGGCCAGATGGCTTCACAGGTGAATTCTAACTAACACGTAAAGGAGAGTCAATACCTCTTATCCTTCAAAACTATTCCAAAAAAACCTGAAAAGGATAAACACTTCCAAATTCATTCTACAAGGCCAGCATTATCATAATGCTAAAACCAGACAAAGACGCAGCAACAAAAGAATTACAGGCAACATCCCTGATGAACATTGATGCAAAATCCTCAACAAAACATTAGCAAACCAAATTCAACAATACATTAAAAAAAAAACCTGTACACCATGATAAAGTGGAACTTATTTCAGGTATTTCAAAGATAGTTCAATATCTGCAAATCAATTAACATAACATTACATGAATGAAATGAAAGATTCAAATTTTATGATCTCAGTACATGCAGAAAAAGCATTTGACAAAATTCAACACCCATTTGTGATAACCACTTCCCAAAAAATAAATGCAGGGAAAACAGCCCAACATTATAAAGGCCACATAGTATAAGCACACAGTTCATATTATACACATTGGTGAAAACATGAAAGTTTTTTCTCTAACATCAGTAAAGAGACAAGGATGCCCATTTGCTCTCCTTTTATTCAACACAGTACTAAAAACCCCAAATGCAACAATCTGATAAGAGAAAAAAAAAAGATTGAGGTGCCTGAGTGGCTTAGTCAGTTAAGCATCTGACTCTTGATTTTGGCTCAGTTCATGATCTAGTAGTTCGTGAGTTTGAGCTCTGCATTGGCCTCTGTGCTGACAGTGGGGAGCTTGCTTGGGATTCTCTCTCTCTTCCTCTCTCTGCCCCTTCCCGACTTGCCCTCTCTCTCTCTCTGTCTCTCTCCCCCACCCTCTGAAAAAAAAATAAACTTAAAAAAAAGGAAAAGAAATAAAGACATCAAAATTTTAGGAAGAAACAAAACTGTAACTGTCTGCACATGGCATGATACTATATATGGAAAATCCTAAAGAATCCCCCCAGAAAACTATTAGAACCATCAAATAAACACAATCAATATATAGAAAATTGTTACTTTTCTGTATACTGATAACAAACTATCAGAAAGAGAAATTAAAAAAAATAATTCAATTTAAAATTGCAACAAAAATAGTAAAACACTTAGGAAAAAATTTAACCAAGGAGGTGAAAAAACAGTTTTCTGAAAACTATATGACATTAATGAAAGAAATTGAAGATGACACAAATAAATGGAGACATAATATGCTCACTGATTGGAAGAATTACTATTGGTAAAATGTCCATACTACCCAAGGAATCTTCAGATTCATTGCAATCCCTATCAAATACCAATGGAATTGTTCACATAACAAGAAAAAAATAAACCTAAAAAAAATTTGCAGAAAACCACAAAAGACCCCAAATATCCAAAGCAATCTTGAGAAAAAAAGAACAAAGCTAGAGGTAACATGCTCCCTGCTTTCTAAATATACTACAAAGCTATATTAATCAAAATAGTATGGCACTGGCATAGAAACAGACACATAGATCAATGGGACAGAATAAGGTACCCAGAAATAGTCCACCCTTACAAGTCAATCTACAACAAATGAGGTAAAATATACAATAAGGAAAAGAGAGCCACTTAAGTAAATGGTGTTAGTAATATTGGACAGCAGCATGCAAAAGATTAAACCTACTTTCTTAAACCATACATGAAAATAAAATGAAAATGGATGAAAGATCTAAATGTAACACCTGAAACCATAAGACTCCTAAAGGAAAACATAGGCAGTAAACACTTGGATGTTTGTCCTACCATTAATTGTTTTGGATCTGTTTCTTTAGGCAAGGGCAACAAAAACATAAATAAGCAAATGGGACTACATCAAACTAAAAAACTTTTTCACAGTGAAGGAAACCATCAACAAAATAAAAGGGCACTCTAATGTATGGAAGAAGATATTTGCAAATAATGTTTTTGATACAGGGTTAAATCAAAAATATGTAAAGAATTCATATAACTCAACATCAAAAAACAAACATTATTGAAAATATACAGACGGATCCATTGCTATTTTTCTAAAGAAGATATACAGATGGCCAACACACATGAAAAGATGCTCAACATCACTATAATAATCAAAGGAATGCAAATCAAAACCATAATGAGATTTCACCTCACATCTAATCAAAATGGTTAATATCAAAAGATGAGAAATAACATATCAGCAAGGATGTGGAAAAAAAGGAAACCTCTGTGCACAGATGTTGAGAGTATAAATTGGTTTAGCTACTATGGAAAGCAGTATACAAGTTCCTCAAAAAATTAAAAATAGAAATACCATTCATAATTAATGAACCCTTGTATTATTTACAATAGCCAAGATACAGAAACAACCTAAGTGTCCATTGTTAGATGAATACATTGAGAAGATACACACACACTGTGAAATATTATATCCCATGCAATACATGTAACCTATACAATTGGTGTATATGTATACACACACACACACACACGGTGGACTATTAATTACTCAGCCATAACACTTTTCCAGATAAGCACTGGGTGTCATATGTAAGAGATGAATCACTGGGTTCTATTTCAGAAGCCAAGACTACACTGTATGTTAACTAACTTGAATTAAAAGAAAAAAAAAAAAAAGAATGAAAGCTTGCCATTTGTCAAACATGCATGGACCTAGAGGGTATTAGGCTAAATGAAATAAATAAGACAAAGAAAGACAGTATCATAAGTTACTTATGTGTACAATTGAAGAAACAAAACAAGTGAACAAACAAAACAGAGTCATAAATGCAGAAAACTGGTGGTTGCCAGAGGAAGGTGGGTTTGGGAATAGGTGCAACAGTTGAATGGGATTAATATGTATATACTTCCAGTTATAAAATGAATAAGTCATATGGATGTAAAGTACAGTCAAGGGGATACAGTCAATAATATTGTAGCAATTTATTTGGTAGTGGTGACTAGACTTATTCTGGTCAACATCTCATAAGGTATATAAATGTCAAATCACTATGTTGTATGCCTAAAACTAATATAATGTGGTATGTCAACCATACTTAAGTTTTTTTTTAAAAAAATGGCATGATTTTTAGTGGAGCTGAGTGAAGCATAGAGGTACAAAACTCATGCCAGGGAGGAAAATTTTGAACTCTGAATTGAACAGAGTACAGAAAGTCCATAATAATGAAGTCACTCAGATAAGATTCATAGCTCGGAGAAAGTGGTCGTGAGGTAGTGCTTAGAGTGAAAGAAAAATGGGTATCTGTGTCTACAAGTAACTGGCTGAAAATTTTGGAAAAGTCACTTTCATAAAATCCAACAAGGAAGAGTGTTCTATGCTGTGACCACTTAGCAGAAAGAGGATAAAAAAAAATTTCTACATTTTTAGTGATCTTTTTCTTTTTACAAGAGGGAAGGAAGTAATGAAATAGGATGAGGGAAGATGATGAATGTCAGAGACACAATATTGAGTTCAAGAAGCCAGATACAAAAGGATATATATACTATATGATTCCTTTTATATAAATTCAATAAGAATATAACCCATATCTGGCATTTGAAAACAGGATGCTCTTTACCCTTGGGGATAATGACATGGTGAGGATACATGGAGGCCTCTGTGATGCTAGGGGATGTTCTAGTTTCCATTCTGGGTAATAGTTACATGGATGTATTTATTTTATGAAAATTCATCTGGTTGAATACTTAATTTGTGCAATTTTATATATATGCAAATTTCTTCAATGTAAAGCTTAATGAAATATATTTTTATTTTTATTGGCTTTTTAAAAGTTTATTTATTTTGAGAGATGGCTGAAATATACTTTTAAATTTATAATTATGTAAGTATACCAGAATGAAAAAAGAATACAAATGAATATGTCTCTAAACAGGAGGCAAGAACAGGAGACTAATGAAGATGACATTAGACATTGCATTATGGAAGAAAGGACATGGAACAACTTCACTCATCTTCTGGGTCTGATCTCTGAGGTCCACCTGGACAAGGAATGCAGTGCCTCCAGAGTGTGGCAAACTTGAATGTTATTTATACATATTTTGTGGCTCAGAGCACAGAGGGAAGAACAGAAATTCCAAAACCTGACTCTCCTTCTCCCCTCTGATATCCTATGTTATTCATGTGCCATTCTCAATAGGAAGCTAGTTGGAAAGGAGCTTGAGTTTTGTATTTCAAAGTAGTCAGCCTTTCAGGTAAATGCAAATGTAAATAATAGGTCTGGATGGGCAAATAAAAAATAACCATAAAGGGGAACTGGACAACTAGTGAAATGTCCTGTTGCAAGACTCTTGGTATACCTACAATTACAAATAAAGACAATGGCATTTCTTGGTATACTTACTTGGTTTGTTGCTATAAGCAGCAGGACTAAACTAATGCAATGCTTTCTGAATTCTGAGAGTCAATAAAACTCTGGGATTGACTGAAAGTCCAGAACTTCCACATGGCTTGAGGTCTGTAAATAGTGGATAGTTATGACTCTACCTTTTTGTCATGTTCAATTTGGCTTCCAGGCCTGCTGTTTCATCACAGTGTATTCCCCTTTTGCTACCATTCTTTCAAAGATGTCTTCCTAAATTAAGATGCTACTGCTGAACTGCCAACAGCTGGAAATGTGTATTTAATTGTTTTTCCAGGGGAGCAAATATGTTGCACCCATCCCTTTGGGACCATTGCCTTGCCTTCTTGGGATGGCTGACCGCACTTAATGGAGCGATTTGTGTTGGTAGAACAGCTTTGTTGCTGTTGCTGTTGATTTTTTTTTCATGCAAAGCTAATTGTTTCATACAATTAGATCCATAACCTTGTGCAATTAACAATTTTCTAAACAACTGAGAATCAACCTACAACTTTTTACTTAAATGGTGAAAATTCAGTGTGATCCTCACCCATTAAATGAAAGAATCAAGATAACTTCTATGAGATAAACTGTCTTGGTTTCTACTGTTCTAATTTAATTTATAAACTAAATATCTATTTTATTAAAAAAATTGTATAACTCCATTTTCTTTTCTGTTTTACACATATGACTATACACAGGTTTATCTCAAGGCTTTATTCCTCTAAAATAAAACTATAACAATTAGAACTTTAAATTCTAATTTTTTATAATGAGGAATTTAAGATTATATATCTTTATCTAGAATATATTTATTTTTAAATACACTACATGAACTATTAGAAATACTGAGAGCCACTTTAAATATCAATAAGTTTATTGTAATTTTCCTTGACATCAGAAATCATTATTTAACTTCTTCATTCACAAAGATACAATTAAACTTGTAGTTTGACATTTTATTTTTAAAACTCTATGTGATTATAAAACTACCCAAATACTGAGCCTCCAGGGTTACAAAACAGAAATATATTTATACATACTTACTTTATTTATGAAAGAATGATTTTAAGAAATAGCTCAATATCAAAGTAGCTCAATGTCTAGTCAATTTATTAAACTTCTGAGTAAAAAGATATTTGATATTTTCCAATGGAAACAAACAAAAAAAGTTTGTTACTCCTTTGGAAAATTAGGCATATGACTCCTAAGTTCCTCACTAAAGTACCAGCAACCTTTTTAGTTGTCCTCCATTTTTACCTCCTACCACATTCAAGTCAGATCACAATGGTACATTTTCCTGTGTGTAGCATCTAACTACAGGTGATCTAACTTACTATGTATTAGTTTGGGGGCTTATATCCCAGATCCATTGCTTTCATGTTTATGTTATATAGATTTTCTGCATAAGCTAGTAATGGTTAATTACACAATGCCTAATTTATGATACAGCAGTTAAGAACACTGTCAGTTTTTACAGGCTCTCTGAATATTTATTACACTGTTACTCCCAAGGTGACATTTGACAGAGCCTAAATATTATGGTATGGTAAATATGACCACTATGAAAAATTTCTCATTAGTTTGTAAAATTCTTGATTCTAATTTGCAAAATGACATAAATGATGTTTCTGGTTGTGTCTTTACTGTCTAACACAGTGTGTAGCATTTTGTTAGTTCTTAATATATGTTTTCGTAATGAAGAATGGAAGTATAATTTGAGGCACTGAATTACATAGAGGGATGATTAAAATAAATATCAAATAATTAAAATAGTACTCTCCATTTATATGAATGTTTCTTTAAAGGTAATGCCATTTCAAATTAATGTATTTTCATCTAAGTAAAACAAAGAAAACTGATGTGATTGTATGTAGAAATTTACATATAGTACATGAAATTCATGTACAAATCACAAATATAAAAATAATAATTAGTAAACATTTATGATGTAATAATTTTTTAATTTAATTTGCTAAAAATATTTATAATACTTCTTTGATTCTCTATTTTTAAGAATAAATATATTAGTCTTTACTTTTTCTCTTTGATTTATAATATATTGCTAATCCTGGATTCAAAAAATGACAAAGTGCTTAACAAAACTAGGATATAAATAGCTAAAGAAATCTCCAATACCCCCAGTTTCTAAGTTTTCTTGATTACTCCCTGTTCTCTGTGATACGAGTTTACCTGGATTGAATACAATGCCAGTGGAAATTAAATTTTCTTTCTTTCTTAAAGTCTTGGTACTACAGTTAAATCCCTTGATACAGATAGATATTATGATGTTAAAATGTCAACCATAAAATATAGATACTATAGTAGGTACAATATGACCTACTTAACTATACTGAAGGAATCTTTGTTAGCATATTAAGTTTTTAGGTCTAAAATTATAGGCCATAGGTTGAAATAATAGAAAAGTTAAGCACTTTAAAGAATTCTAAAACACTTCTTTTTCTCTTCTTTACCTTAGAAAACATTAGTTTCTTTTCAGACTATCAAAACTAGATGTGTGTGTTACATTGTTTCCAAAGAATGTGTACTTTTTAGTTTCTCTGAGTTGACATCCAGCATAAAATCCATATAATAACTACTAGAAGACAATTTTAACATGATTGGAAGTTCCATAGTTTATCAATTAATAAGTGTTATAAAATTTTTCTTTAGAAGCTCTTACAGTCACATATAAAGATCACATAAATCTTATTATCTATTGTATATTGTTTTATTCATTTTTTAAAATTTATTTTTTATTGAGATATGATTTATATACAATATTGTATAAGTCTTAGTGTACAATTATTGATTGGACACTTTTATATATCACAATATGGTTACCACTGCAGCATTAGGTACCACCTATGTCAGGTCCCATAAGTATCATTTCTTTTTTCTGTTGAGAACAATTACTGAGAGTTCTGGGACATTGGTAGAGTAGGAGCTCACCTAGTTCCACTGAAAGAACGAGATAACAGACACATCAGTGCAACTAACTAGAAAATGACCTGAAGACTGACAGGACATTTTCCATAGTGACTCATAAAGAGGAGACCACATCCAAAAGTGTTGAAGAGGCAAAGACCTGACTGGGAACCAAACCCTTGGCAAGACTAACCATAAACCAGAAGACCACCATAAGCATGGAGAAGAGAGAGGAGCAGACAACATCCCAGGAACCAAAGACACAGGGAACCTGCATTGGGAAGAGGAGTCTCCATTAACATTTGGCTTTGAAAACCACAGTTATTCCATGCTCCCCCCACTCTGTCCCCCCAGCAAATTAAACTAAAGAGATTCACTCCAAGATGCATTAATTGAAATGGCAAAAGTAGAGATAAAGAGAGAATTTTAGCAGCAAGAGAAAAGAAAATGGTTATATTCAAGGGAAACATTATACAGCTATTAGTTGATTTTTTTAGCAGAAACTGTGCAGGCCAGAAGGGAATGACAGGATATATTCAAAGTACTGAAAGGAAAATAAAACCTGGACCAGGAATACTCTACCCAGCAGGATTATCATTCAGAATAGAAGAGATAAAGAATTTCCCAAAGGTTTACCATGAATAAACTAACCTCATAAGAAACATTAAAGGGAATTTTTTGAGTAGAAATAAAAGGCCCTAATCAGGAGTAAGAAAATTATGAAAGGAAAAATATTTCACAGGTAAATGAAAACATAATAAAAGTAGATTAATCATTTACAAAACCAGTATAGAGGTTACATTTAAAAAAATAAAAATCAGTTATATCTATATAAATCAAAGGATTTATAAAACAAAAGGATGAAAAGTATGATACCACATATATAAAACATGGGAGTGTAAAAATGTAGTGCTTTAAGAATGGGTTCAAACTTAAGCAACCATCAATTTAATATAGACTGCTATATTCATAAGATATTTTATATGAACCTAAGGTAACCACAAATCAAATACCAGTAATAGATATACAGAAAATGAAGAGAAAATAACGCAGGTATAACTCTAAGAAAGGCATCAAACTACAAGGAAAAAGAGCACGAGAAAAAGAAAGGAGCGGAAAAGAACTACAAAAATAACCATAGAACAAGAAACAAACTGGCAGTAAGTACATACCCATCACTAATTACTTTAAATGCAGATGGACTAAATGCACCAACCAAAAGGCATAGGGTGACTGAATGGGTAAAGAAAAGCTAGACCCATGTATATTATGCCTACAAGAGACTCACTTCAGGCTTAAATACACATGCACATTGAAAATGAAGGGATAGAGAAACATTTACCATGCAAACAGAAGTGAAAATAAAGCTGGGGTAGCAATACCAATATCAGGAAAAACAGGCATTAAAACAAAGACTGTAACAAGTGGCAATAAAGGATACTTCATAATGATAAAGGGAATGATCCAACAAGAGGCTATAACAATTGTAAATATCTGTATACCTAACATGGGAGAATTCTTTAATATACTAAAAGGAGAAACAGATGGTAATGCAATAATAGTAGGGGACTTAAACACCCCACTTATATTAAAGAAGAAAAATGTCTCAATCTTCAAAAAGATTGAAATCATATCATGTATCTTCCTTTCTGACCACAATGGTAGAAAAATAGAAATCAAACACATGAAAAAATCTGGAAAGATACATGGAGGCTAAATAAATATTACCAAACAATAAATTGTTAAGCACTAAATCAATGAGGAAATTAAAAAATACACGGAGACACATGAAAATGATATCATACAAACTTTAGCCCGTCTCATCCAGAAAAAAAAAGAGAGAGGATTCAAATGAATAAAATCTGGAGTGAAGGAGAAATAACAAATGATAACTTGGAAATGTAAAAAACTGTAAGAGAATACTGTGAAAAATTATATACCAACAAATTGGACAACCTAGAAGAAAGGGATACATTACTAAAAACATACAACCTTCTAAAATTGAGTCAAGAAAATACAGAAAATTTGAATAGGGGTGCCCGGGTGGCTCAGTCGGTTAAGTGTCCAACTTCAGCTCAGGTCATGATCCCATGGTTCATGAGTTCAATCCTCACATGGGGGTGTGGAGGGCAGAACCTGTTTGGAATTCTCTCTCTCCCTCTCTGTCCCTGTTCTACTCGTGTGCTCTCTCTCTCTCTCTCAAAAAATATACAGAAATTAAAAAAAAAAGAAAAGAAAATTTGAATAGGCCAATTACCAGCAAATAAGTTGAATCAGTAATCAAAAACAAACAAACAAACAAAAACCCCAATAAACAAAGTCCAGGAACAGATACCTTCACAGGAAAATTCTATGAAGTGTTAAAGAGGAGTTAATACCTATTCTTCTTAAACTATTCCAAAACATAGAAGAGGAAGGAAAGCTTCCAAATCCAGTTCATGTGACCAGTATTACCCTGATGACAAAACTACATAGAGACATTGTGAAAGAAAGAAAGAAAGAAAGAAAGAAAGAAAGAAAGAAAGAGAGAGAGAGAGTTTTTTTTTTTTTTTTTTCATTATCTTTGATGAACACAGATGCAAAAAGCCTCAATAGAATTTTAGCAAAGCAAATCTCATAATACATTCAAAAAAATAATTCACCATGATCAAGTAAGATATTCCAGGGATACAAGGATGGTTTAATATTCACAAATCAATCAACATGATACATCACATTAACAGGAGAAAGTATAAAAATCGTATGATCATTAAAAAAACATCATTTGACACAGTACATCCTTTTATAAAACTCTCAACAAAATATGTTTACAGGGAACATACCTCAACACAATAAATGCAAGATATGAAGAACACACAGCTGACATCATATTCAATGGTGAAAAACAGCTTTCCCTCTGAGGTCAGAAACAGACCTAGATGTCTACTCTTTCCACTTTTATTCAACTTAGTACTGAAGTCCTATCTGAAGCAATCAGAAAACAGAAAGAAATAAAAGGCATCTAAATTGGTAAGGAAGAAGTAAAACTTTCACTATTTGCAGATGACATGCTATTATATGTCTAAAATCATGATGACTCCACCAAAAAACTACTAGAACTGAGGGAGAGAGGTGGGGAGTAATTAAAAGTAATTGCCATCTTACTATCCTTGCAAGGTGCTATTTTTGCTCAATGCCTTCAAAGTTGTATCAAGTACAAAAGATAAATATTTCTTAAAGAAATCTGTCATGTTCCCTTTTTTTTAATTTTACTATTTCTTCTGGTTTTTATATAAATTCTAGTTAGTTAACATATAATGTATTTTTGATTTCAGGAGAATTTATTGCAGAGTAATAATAGTGATACTTTGCATTTACATGTTCCCTTTCTCCATGAAGTTCAATGCAGTCATAGATACGACTTCACTATTAATATAAAAATTTCAAATGTTAAAAAATATTTCCATAAATAAGGAAGTTATAAAAAGACTATAATATTTCAGGTGGGACATATTCTAGAGATGGTCACAGTAGAAGTCAAATTTGAGGGACCCAATAATAAACTTTCCTTTCCATATTTTACATGCTTATTTATTATACATGGTTCTTAAGTCAGCTGATTAAAAATATTTTCCAAAATATATTTTTAAAAATGAAATCAACCAAGGAGGTGAATTCCTTTACTCTGAACACTATTAAACATTGAGGCAAGAAATTAAAGATGACACAAATAAATGGAAAGATATCCCATGCTCATGGTTTGGGAGAACAAATGTTAAAATGTCCATACTACCCAAACCAATCTACATATTTAATTCAATCTCTACAAAAATATTAACAACATTATACACACAACTAGAACAAACAATACTAAAAGCTGTATGGGAACACAAAAGACCCTGAAGAGCCAAATAAATCTTGAAAAATAACAAAGCAGGAGATATCACAACCCCATATTTCAAAATATACTACCAGGCTATAGTAATCAAAACAGTATGGTGTTGGCCAAAAATAGACACACAGATCACTGGAACAATAAGAGAGAGCTCAGAAATATAACACTTATATGGTCAATTAATGTATGAAAAAGGAGGCAAAGTAATAGTGAAAAGAAAAATAGTGCTGAGAAAACTATGCAGCTTCATGCAAAAGAATGAAATTGGACCATTTACTTTCTAACATCATAGGCAAAAATTAACTCAAAAGAGATTAAATACCTAAATTTATGTGAGATCTAATTCCATAAAACTCCTAGAAATCCCCAAATGCCTAGAGGTTATAATTTATTTGACATTAGCCATAGAAACATTTTTCTCAGTAGTTCTCCTCCAGGAAGAGAAAAATGCAATTAAACTATTTTGAGTACACCAAAACAAAAAATCTTTTGCACAATGAAGGAAACCAGCAATAAAATGACAAGGAAACACACTGAATGGAAGAAGATATTTGCAAATTATATACTTAATAAGGGGCTAACTTATAAAATATATAGTCTTCTATAACTCAATGCCCCTAAAATAATCCAACTAAAAATGGACAGGGGAACAAATAGACATTGTTTTCCAAGGAAAACATACTAATGACCAACAGACACATGAAAGATTGGGCAATATCACTAATCATCAGGAAAATGCAATTAAAAAGCACATTAAGCTATCACTTTACACCGGTCAGGATAAGTACAATCAAAAAGACAAGAAATAATAAATTTTGCCGAGGATATGAAGAAAAAGGAATGCTTGTGCACTGTTTGTGGGAATGCAAATTTGTATAGCCACTGTGGAAAACAGTGTGGAATTTCCTCAAAAATTAAAAATAGAACTATGATACAGTAGTTCCCTAAAGGGTATTTGATCCAGAAATTTTACAACTGGAATATGAATACACGAGTTTGAGAAGGTGTATGCACCCTTATATTTTTGTAGCATTATTTACTATAGCTAAGATGTGGAAGTAACCCCAATGTCTGTTCATAGATAAAATGTATAAATAAGATGTAGTATGTATATACAATTGGATACTACTCAGCCACAAAAAATGATGAGACCTTGCCATTTGCAACATGGAGGACCTACATGTTATAAAGCTAACTGAAATAAATCAATCAGAGAAAGACAAAAACCATATGGTTTTACTCATGTGGAATTTAGGAATAAAACAAAGGAAGAAACAAACAACAGCAGTAACAACATAAAAACAGACTCAAATACAGAGAACAATTAGGTGGTTGCCAGAAAGGAGGTGGGTGGGTAGAGAGGTAAATTAAAGCGGATCAAGTGTACACCTGAAACATAATTCTGCATGTTAATTATGCTTGAATAAAGAGGGAACGTTTAGTTTCAGCAAGTTTGAACTCTATAATGCAATATTATTTTCTATGGTCACTATGCTGTGCATGACTTCTGCATTATTTATTTACCTACTGGTTGCAATTTGTACTCTGAAACAACTCCGCATTTCCCTGAAACCTCAGCCCTTGGCAACTACCGTTCTACTCTCTTTTATTGAGTTTGGCTTTTTTAGCATTCTACATACAAGTGGTATCATACCACATTGTCTTTCTTTGACTTATCTCACTTAGCATAATGCCTTCAAGATCCCTCTGTATTGTAACAAAAAGCAGGATTTTCTTCTTTATCATGGCTGAATAATATTTCACTGGGTATATATACACACATGATGTCTTCTTTATGCCTTCATGCCTTGACACTTTGTTTCTATATCTTAGGTATTATAACGTTGCAATAATTTTCTTGGATGTGTTTTCATTTTCTTTGGATATATATACCTAGGACTGTAATTATGAATCATATGGTAGTTTTATTTTTAATTCTTTTGAGAAACCTCTAAACTCTTTCCATAGTGCCTAAACCACTGTTGCATTTCTGCCAACAGTGCACAATGGTTCCATTTCCTCCACTTCCTTGCCAATGTATGTTTTCTCCTGTCTTCTAGATGATAACTATTCTAACAGATATGAGGCAATATCTCATTGTGGTTTGTATTTGCATTTTCCTGATGATTATGTTAATTATCTTTTCATGTACCCATTGGTCATATAAATGTCTTTGGGAAAATGTCTATTTAGTTCTAATTTTTTAGTCGTATTTATTATTATGTTATTAAATTATTTATGCATTTTGAATATTACTTATCTCATATGTGGTTTTCAAATATTTTTCCCATCACATAGGTTCCATTTTCATTTTTGTAAATGGTTTCTTTTTCTGTGCAGAAGCTTTTTGGTTTAGTGCAGTCCCATGTGTTGATTTTGCTTCTGTTATTTGAGCTTTTGGTATCATATCTTAAAAACATCATGCCCAAAACCAATGTCAAGGAAATTTTTTCCTATTTTTCCCCTAGGAGTTCTACAGTATCATATCTTATGTGTAGGGTTTTTAATCCATTTTGAGTTAATTTTTGTGCATGATTGAAGATAGAAGTCCAATTTCATTTTTTTTTTTTTTTTGGTAGTTTTCCAATTTTCCCAACACCATTTGTTGAAGAAGCTATCCTTTCCCCATTGAGAGTTCTTGGCTCTCTTATCAAGTATTACTTGTCCACAAATGTGGGGGATTATTTCTGGGCTCTCTAATCTCTTCCATTTGTCTCTGTTTCTGTAGAAGTACCATATTATTTTAATCACTATAGCTTGTAAAATAGTTTGGAAACGGAAACCATGATCCTTCTGGCTTTTTTTCATGTTTGCTTTGGCTGTTAAGAATTTTTTTGTGATTCTCTACGAATTTTAGGATTGTTTTTGCTATTTCTGTGAAGAATGCAATTAGAATTTTGATATTTAATTTATAGGTGGCTTTAGGTAGTATGAACATTCGAAAATATTAGTTATTCTGATTCATGAACATGGGATATCTTTCAATTTGCTTGAGTTTTCTTCTGTTTCAAAGTCTTGTACTTTTTATTGTACAGATCATTTCCTTGATTAAATTTATTCCTGAGTTTCTATTTTATTTTATGTTATTTTATTTTATTCACACTGGGACTTTTTCAGATGTTTTATTGTTATTGTATACAAACACAAGTGATTTCTATATATTGATTTTATATCCTGAAATTTATCAATTTCATGAATCAGTTCCAACAGCTTTTTGGTTGAGGTTAGTGTTTTCATATATAAAATCACATCAATCAGGTGAAAATAACAATTTTAACTCTTTTTTGATTTGGGTGCATTTTTTTTTATCTTGCCTAATTGCTCTAACTCAGACCTCTCATAGTATGTTAAAGAAGAGTGGGGGGACTCGACATCCTAGTCTTGTTCCTTTCAATTTTTCATGATTTAGTATAATGTTACCTGCTTTGTTAATATATGATCTTTATTTTGTTGAGATATGTTCCTCCTCTATCCATTTTATTAAAGGTTTAAACGTGAAATAATGTATTTGTCAATTGCTTTTTCTGCAACTCTTGAGAAGATCACATAATTTTTATTGCATTCTATTAATGTAGTATATTGCATTTATTCATTTGCATATGTTGAACCACCCTTGAACATCAGGAATAAAACCCAGTTGATTTTAGTGAATGATCATTTTAATGTACAGTAAAACCTTGGATGGCAAGTAACTTGTTCTGTGAGTGCATACAAGATGAGAAAACACTGCTAATAAATTTTAACTTGATAAATTGTGATGTCTTGCAATATGAGTAGTACATGACACTGAACATCTCATGATCACAACTGAGCTAATGGTTCTTCTCTCTCTCTCTCTCTTTCTCACTCTCTCGCTGCAAGATTGTGGGTGATGTCTCCCATGCTTGGATACTCAGTCCCAGGTGGTGGTGTTTGGAAGAAATTTGTGATTTTTCAGAAGGTTGGAAGGTGCCCACAACTGGCACTAGTGTATTTTCTTTTTTTCGTCACTTCAAAGCACCTATGGACAGTCCTTTGCTTTTCCATACACGAGTAAGCTTAGGAATGCTTTATTTCATTCTAGGTCAGGCTACCTGCAGATATAGACCCTTTCCTTTGATGCCTTATTGCCAGTTACATTAAATACAGTATGTGACAAGAGTACTTTTGTATGTACTGGAATACTAAAATATTCATTAACTTGTTTTATCAAAATGTATGTTTTACCCAGTGCTCTGGAACTGAACCCACAATATCTCTGAGGTATGCATTTATTTCTTTAAGGCAGATTTAGTGGTGATGAGTTTTGTTTGTTAGGGAACGTATTTACCTCTCCATTTCTGTAGAAAAAACTTTACCGGTTGGCAGGGTTTTGGGTTATTTGTCTGTTTTTAGTACCTCAATTATATCATCCCACTTTCTCTTGGTCTTCAAGAATTCTGCTGAAAAATTTGCTAATTTTCTTATGAGAGACTTCCTTAAGTATGAGAAAATTATTTTATTTTCTCTTACTGCTTTGAAAATTCTCTTTGATTTTAAACATTTTTATTTATAATATTGTTGAAATTGTTTGGATTAAAAGTTTGTTGTCATGTATTAGCTTCATGAACTTGGATGTCCAAATCTCTCCCCATATTTGAAAGTTTTCAGCTATTCTTTCTTTTAAATAAGCACTCTAAACATTCTCCCTCTCTTTCCCTTCTGGGACACCAACATTACATACATTGTTTTTCTTTTTCTTTTTTTATTTTTTTTAATTTTTTTTTTAATTTTTTTAACGTTTTTTATTATTTACCTTTGAGACAGAGAGAGACAGAGCATGAAACAGGGGAGGGGCAGAGAGAGAGGGAGACACAGAATCTGAAACAGGCTCCAGGCTCTGAGCGGTCAGCACAGAGCCCGATGCGGGGCTCGAACTCACAGACCGCGAGATCATGACCTGAGCCGAAGTCGGATGCTTAACTGAGCCACCCAGGCGCCCCACATACGTTGTTTTTCTTAACGGTGCTTCATAAGTCATGCAGGCTTTATTTATTTATTTTTCATTATTTTTCTCTTTGTTCTTCTCATTAATTGCAGTTGAAAGGTCTCCTAATTTATTCTTTCTTAATTGTGGTCAAGTCTGCCTTTGAAGCTTTCTACTGTTTTCTTCAATTCAGGCATCATGTACATCTGCTCCGAAGCTTTTGTTTGGTTCTTTTTTGTATTTTCCTTTTCTGCCTTGAACTTCTCCTTCTGTTCCTGTACTGTTCTTTTATATGGCTAAATTGTTTATTTGTATTCTTATATGGCCCTCTGAACATCTTCAGTACAATTATTTTGAAGTCTTTTAAGGCAATATTTGGATTTCCATTTCTATAGGAATAGTTACTGGAAGTTAATAGTATTCCTTTGTTGGAGTAACTTTTCTCTGATTCTTCATAATATCTGTAGCCTTGCATAGATGTTTGTACATTTCAAGCAACAGACCTCTTGCAGACTTTGTGTACTGTCTTTAGCAAGGGAAATCTTAATTTGAAGGTTGGGGCTTGCCAGAGCATACTGTGACCCTGGTACAGGGCACCAAGTGTGGAGGCGTGTGGCAGAAACAGGTTCAGGAAAACATGGTGTCCCTGGCTCAGACTACTGCAGTCCACAGTACCAAATAACCTGTGGTTCTTGGTGAGTTCTGCAGGTGTCTGAAGTGGCTTCAAAGGCTGTTGGGGTCCTTAGCAGCACTTCCAGGGCTAGTAACATGGGACCAAGACAGGCAGCGGTAGTGTCTGGACCCAGTGGTGTGCACAGACTTGATTACAGGGGCCAGCTGCAGGTGCTTATTAGTGCTAGGGGTCAATTGCAGACAGACACACTTTAGTGGTTAGGGCCAGAATAAGCAGCAAGGGCTAGGGCTATTGGCTCACTGGCATCCGTGTGGTGCCTGATTGTTGGTGTGCTTGTTTGTGGCTGCACCATCTCCCCAAGAGGGGTGACACAGCCATGAAGCCTGGTGATGGGGTTGGGCCTTGGCCCTGCAGCTGTAAAATGGCCTGGCCCAGACCCACAAGAACTTTGGTGGCCCTGGCTGACAAAGTGCTCACTGACTCCCGAGTTTGCACACTTCATTGGAGAACAGTGACTATGTCGAGCTAGCAGCATGCAAATGTAAGCTGAAGAGGCTAGCCTTGAATGCACACACAGAGGTGAGGGATGTCACAGAGGACTAGGTTGGGGCCTTGCATTCACACAAGTGTTGAGACTTGAGGTAACTGTCAGGGACTATAAATACATGGGAGAGGAAAGCTGGTGAAATCAACAGGTGTCTGTGGCAGCTGTATTTGTCTTTAGTCTATTCACTGGAAAATTCTGCTGGGTTCATCTACAGAGCAGGTCACTGGTAATTTCAATTCCTTCTGTTGCATGGATGCTATTGATAGCCCCTGGTTTTTTCCCCTTTTTCCTAGCTGCTTCTACACATCTCAGTTTTGTTGTTTAGGGTGAGGTGAAACCAAAGCAGGACCTTCCCATAGTGCCACAAAAGGCTTTGGCCACTCAGATTTTCCTTTCCTGGTAAGTGAACTTCCTTCTAGTTGGCACTGAGAAATGCTGGCTTGGGGATGAGATGATGCAGACAAAATGAAGCTGTCTTTCTTCTCTGCTTATGCAGTTATTCTCAGGTTTTTTGTTTCATTATGTTGAAGTTTCTTAAGTGGATTCAAGAGCTCTCAAAGGTGATTTTTTTGCGTGTGGATAGTTGTTTAATTGTTGACCTTTTTAGGGGGATGCACACTGGGGTTTCCTACATTGCCATTTTTGTGATTTAATCTCTGATAAGAAAATATTAGCACTTGCTTGAACTTCCACAAACCTTTTAGTCAACAAAATTTTATTTTCCTTACAAAATATAATGGAAAATAGAATCACCAAGTCAAAGAAGACAACCTGGAAAAACAAGAACTACTAGATGACTGTGTTCTTGTTATTTAGAACTACATTATCCCCAATAATTTTTTTTCTAAACCTACATATATCTCTTCATGACTATGTCGCTGGATGAAGATGAAATCCCTACAGGTGAAATTGCAAATTCTTAGGATTAAAGAGGAATTCAGGTTAAAATGTGTTCTCAATGAATGTAGTTTTCCTTTTCTATTTTTGTATAATAAAAAGCTAAATATTAATGTAAAGAAGATATAATATTTGTAAATAATTATGCACCTAACATAGGTGTACCTGAATACATAAGTATTTAGCAATATTTAGCAAATATTAACAGACATAAAATGAAAAATTAACAGCAATGCAATAGTAGTAAACTTTAATACCCCACTCTCATCAATAGATCATCCAGGCAGAAAATAGGAAATGTTGGATTTAGATGACACTTACAGATATATGCATGTGGACTTAATAGATATATACAGAATATTCTATCCAAAGGAGCAAAATATACATTCTTCTCAATTGTAATTGGAATGTTCTCCAGGATAGATTATATGTTAGGCCTCAAAATAAGTCTTAATAAATTTAGGAAGACTAAAATCATATCATTATCTTTTCAATATTATTATAGTGTAATAAAACTATAAATAAATTATGTAGAAAAGTAGACATTTACAAATATGTAGAGATTAAATGTGTTATCAAACAACCAATGGTTCAAACAAGAAAAAATAAATTTTAAAAAAGAGATAAATAAAACAATACCTTAAGAAAAATGAAAATGCAAATACAATGTACCAAAACATGGAATTCAGCAAAAGCAGTTCTAAGAAGGAAGTTCATAGTGATAAATCCCCACCTCAAGAAACAAAAATTATCAAAAAAATCCAAAAAACAAAAAAACCCACCTAATAGTATCCATCAAGGAACTGGAAAAAAAAAAAAAAAAAGAACAAATGAAGCCTAAAGTTAATAGAAGCTAGAAGATCACACCAGAAATAAATGAAATAGACACTAAAAAGACAATGAAAAGATCAGTGAAACTAAGATGTGGTTCTTTAAAAAGACGAACAAAACTGACAAACCTTTAGCTAGACTCACCAAGATAAAAAGAGAGGACTTAATAGAAAGAGGGTCTAAGATACTAATGTAGGAAGACTTCTGAAGAAAAACTGAGATCTGACTGAACAGAGCAGAGAATTAGGAGACCACATAGAAAATGGCAGGAGAGACAGAAACAGTAATGACAGAAACCCCAATCACATACTGTGTACTGTAGGTATCAGAGGTAGTACTGAGGAGCTGGGAGAAGATTTATCTACTGTAGGGCATTTTTTTTAAAGCCATAGTTTTTCAACTAGAATAGAAAGAAACCAGCCCTAGAGCATCTGTAAATGACCAGGGAACTGCTGGAACTCTTGAGGGCTGGAGGGGCAAGTACCACTGTTTATGTCCCACCTGCACCTTGATAGCACAGACTTAAGCAGAGTCCAGTACCCCTAGCTGACCTATTGCCTCAGCCCTAAAACCCGCAGCCCACACAAGATCCATTTATTCTCCTAAGGTGGCCACCTGATTCTGACCCATCTAAATTGCAGGTATACCACCAAAGTGGTCCCAGTGTAGTATGCATTGGTATATTGCTGGACAGCAAGCATTATAGTGTATTCCACCTTGCCAAGGTGACAGAGGCACATAGCCTTATGGAACACCCCATACCTACACACACTTCAGCTCTAGCTGTCCTACCTAGTTCAAACCCATACATAGCACCCTAAGACATCCTGGTTTATGCCTGCCTTAGCTACTTTTACCCTACCTGCACAGAAAAAAACAAGAATCCTTGGGCCATTCCCACTTCAGTGCTAGCTATCCCCATAGGGTGCTCCCTGCATGCAATGCCCTGGAACCTCACAGCTTGTTTCCTCTTCAGCTCCAGCTGTCCTGCTAGGCTACCATCTGTATGGAGCATCTGGGCCTTACCAACCCACAACTGCCTCAGCTCCAGCTGGCTCAAGAGGGCTGCCCCACCACAGAGTGACCCAAGACCCCCAATCAATAACTACGATTGCTCTAGCCAGCCAACTAAAACCACTAGTCACACCAGAAAGTCTACTGAGGGATGTTCCTACAAAGGTCACTCTATCAAGATGAGAAGTAGCTGTTCAGCCTAATTCATAGAAAAAAAAAAGTAATTCAAACACATCGAGGAGACAGAGATATATGCTCTAAACAAAAGAATAAGACAAAACATCAGAAAGAGAATGAAACAAAATGGAGATAAGCAATCTACCTGATAAACAGGTCAAAGTAATGGTCATAAAGCTGCTCAAGGACTTGGGTGAAAAGTGAATGAATTCAGTGAGAACTTCAACAAAGAGAAAATTTTAAAAATAACCAATCAGAATTAAAAAAAAATATGTAATAGCTGAAATGAAAAGTCCACTAGAGGGAATCAGAAGGTTAGAGGATTCAAGAGAACAGATCAGCAATCTGGAAGGCAGCCTAATGGAAAGCACCCAAGCTGAAGAGCAAAAAGAAAAACATTAATTAAAAAATGGGGATAGGTCAACTTCCAGGGAAGATGGGAGACTAGAAGGATCCTAAGCTCACTTTGTCTTATGGAAACAACTAGATAACACCCACATCAGTGTAAATAATTCAGAAAACAACCTGAACACTGGCAGAACAGACTCTCTACCAATAAATGTAGAGAAGAGGAGAGGTCACATCAAAGAGGGTATGAAGGGTAGAGACATGGTCAGGAGCCAAAAGGACCCACAAGTCTTTCCCCCAAAAAGGAGGGACTTTGTGGGCACAGAGAGGGGATAGATGCAGATCTCCACACTAGGAATCCCAGGCATGGGGACCTGAATAGGGAAGATGAATCCTCATAACATTTGGCTTTGAAAATAACAGTGGTCTAACAATCAGTGGGGCTTAACACCTGTAACTTTAAAAATCAGTAGGCTCTGCTCCGTGGGAGCCAGAAGGGCAGAGTCCCCACCCCTAAAGAGCATACCAAAAAGCCCCACTGAGATATAGCACAGAAGAAGCAGTTTTAAAAATAATTGGGATGTATAGGAAATAGATTTATTTACTAATTCCAGAACATGTGCTGGAGGGGCAAGGGCCTTTGGAAGATTTCTCTAGGGACAAAAGAACTGGTGGATGCCATTTTCCTCTCCTGGCCTCCAACCTAGATACACACACACCTGTGGGAACCATCACAACACTATACTCTCAACCTGGCTTGCTAGCAGTACACCATGCCACCACACACTTCTCTGGATCAACCCCCTTTAAACCAGCCAGGCTCTACAGAATTTTTCCCAGGGCTACAGGTCCCACAGCCAACTGGCATGGATACTGCTGGCACCGGGTGGCCTGTAAGATTACTACAAGACCTCTTCTTCATAAGGCCACTACTTTCAAGAGCAAGAGATATAGTTGACTTTCCTAATACATAGAAATAGAGAGTTAGAATGAGGAGAGCTAAATGAAACAGAGTTAAGTAATATGCCTGATAAAGAATTTAAAGTAATATTGAAAGATACTCACTCTACTTGAACAAAGAGTGGAGTACTTCAATGGCATCCTCAACAAAGAGCTAGAAAACATTAGAAAGAGTCAACAAGAGATGAATAATTCAATAATTAAAATTAAAAATACATAGAATAAATAGACTAGAGGAAGCAGAAGAATAGATCAGTGAGTTGGAGACACAGTAATATAAAACAATCAAACTGAACATGAGAGAGAAAAAATAACAATAATAAATGAAAATAGACTAAGAGAACTTAGCAACACCATAAAGTGTAAGAAAATTTGCATTATTGGGATCCTAGAAGGAGAAGAGAGAAAAATAAAATGGGGCAGAAAATTTATGTAAAGAAACAATGGCTGGAGCACCCGGGTGGCTCAGATGGTTGAGCAACTAACTTCAGTTCAGGTCATGATCTCATGGTTCATGGGTTCTAGCCCCACAATGGGCTCTGTGTTGACATCTCAGAGCCTGGAGCCTGTTTTAGATTCATATTCATTCATTCATTCTCTCTCTCTCTCTCTCTTTCTCTCTCTCTCTCCCCCTTCCCTGCTCACATGTGTTCTGTCTCTGTCTAGCTCTCTCAAAAATAAACATTTAAAAAGTTAAACAAAAAAAAAGAAGAAGAAATAATGGCTGAAAGTATTCCAAATCTGGGAAAATAAACAGAAATCTAGATCCAGAAGTCAGAGAGACCCCCACAATGTCAACCCAAGAAGATTCACACCAAGATGCATAGTAATGAAAATGGCAAAAGTAAAGAGAAAATTTTGAAATAAGGAAGAAGAAAACAGTTACATACAAGGTAAATTCCATAAGATTATCAGCTGATTTTTAAGCAAAAATTTTGCAGGCCAGAAGGGAGTGGAATGATATATTCAAAGTTCCAAAAGAAACAAAACAAAACAAAACAAAACTTGCAGCCAAGAATATTCTATCCAGCAAGAGTATCATTGAGAATAGAAGGAGAGGTAAACAGTTTCCTAAAGTTAAAGGAATTCATGACCACTAAACCAGCTTCACCATAAATGTTAAAGGGGACTCTTTGAGTGGAAAGGAAAGAATATAAGCAGAAGTAAGAAAAGTAGGATGCAGAGTAACAGTAAATTACATATATATATATATAAATCAGTCAAGGGATTCACAAAATAAATTGATGTAAAGTATGCCCATATACATAATATGTGGTGGTGGGGTAGTAAAGATCAAACTTAAGCATCCATCTACTTCATACAGAAATAAGATGCAACATATAAACCTAATGGTAACCAAAAATAAGTAAAAAAAATAGTGCTACACCACAAATGAAGAAAAAGGAAAGAAATATATCTAAAGAAAGCCAGAAAACCATGAGAGAAGAGAGAAAGGAACAGAGAACTACAAACAAAAAAGTTAAACAAGTAACAAAATGGTAATAAGTACATACCTATCAATAAGTACTTTGAATATAAATGTAAACTAAACACTTCAATCAAAAGACATAGGGTAACAGAATGTATATGTAAAAAAAAATCAAGTCCCATCTATGTGCTGCTTACAAGAGACTCACCTGAGAACTAAAGACACATGCAAATCGGAATTAAAGGGATGGAAAACAAATTATCATGCAAATGAAAGTGAAAAAAAAAGCCAGAATAGCAATATTTATATCAGACAAAATAAACTTTAAAATCAAATAAAGACTGTAACAAGAGACAAAGGTGGGTACTACTTGAAAAGAAAAATCCAACAAGAAGATACAACAATTATAAATATGCACTTAATATAGGAGCACCCAAATACAGAGAGCAGCTAACAACAAACATTAATAATCAATATTAATACAATAAGAGTAGGGGACTTTAATACCCCACTTACATCAGATTATTAAAACAGAAAGTCAACAAGAAAACTGTGGCTTTGTATCACACATTGGGCCAGATGGATCTAACAGATCTATCCAGAAGATTCCAACTTAAAAGAGCAGAACACTGCATTCTTTTCAAATACATATGGGACATTCTTCAGGATACATTACATATTAGATTACAAAACAAGTCTAAACAAATTTAAAAATATTGAAGTCATACCATGCATCCTTTTTTTGACAGCAACACTGTGAAACTAGGAAAAAATTGGAAAGAACAAAAATATATGGGGTTAAATAACATGTCACTAAACAATGTTACTTGGTCAACCAAGAAATCAAAAAGAAAATCAGAAAGTACATTGAGACACAGAAGGGAAGATGGTGGGTAGGAGGACTCTAGGCTCACCTCATACCATGAATACAACTAGATAACTATGAAAGCATCCCAAATACCCCAGAAATCAACTTCAAGACTGGCAGAACAAACTCTGCAACTAAAAGTAGAGAAGAGACCAAATTAAAGAAAGTGGGAAGTACAAAGATGTGGTTTGGGAGTGAAACAGATCTTGGCAGCTGTGGATAGCAATAGGCTTGGAAAACTAGAGAGGCCAAATTTCATGAGTTCTTGCAACCAGTGGGGCTTAAAGTCTGGAATTTTAAAGGTCAGTGGGCTTGGCTTGGGGAGAGCCTGAAGGCATTGAAGCTTCCTTGGAGAGAAGTTAGGGTGAACATCCCACAGACATACAGCATAGAAACAGCAATTAGAAGAGCACCTGAGGCACACAATGGAGAGGTTATTGGCTCATCTCAGAGCATGTCCCAGAAAGGCAGCATTCGCAGAAAGACATCTCCAGAAACAAAAAAAAACCTGTCACTAACCATATGCTCTCCCACCGCTTAGCATAAACTCAGGATCACCTGTGGGAACCAGCTCAGCACAGATAGTGGCTACCTAACTTGCTTACATGAAGCCTTGCCCCCCATGCTCTGGTGGAATCACCCTTCCTTGTCGGACTTGCTTTAGTCCCACTGCATCAGGCTCTCTCCTCCAAAACACTGGCTCAAATACCTGCCAAGAGCACATCTCCTGACCTGGGACTTTTGCAGGGATTCAGTTCTGGTGGAAGTGGTGACAAGTCTCATTTCACAAGCAGACAAAAGCACACCTAGTTAAAACATGACACATTTAGGTGAAGGACAAAACATTGCCTACAATAGGCTGAGAGAGCCTCTGCAGATGACTGGCCTGAAGGATAAAGCAGCCAGGATAAAATAGTAAGTCAAACTCAATACACACTAGAGACACTCACCAAAGTGCCAGGCCCTGGGGAACAGGGGACAATACATAGCAGGGTACTATAGGACCACTTCTTCATAAGGCAATTACCCTCAAGAACAGAACATGTAGTTGAATATCATAACACAGAGAAACAACTACAGAGACCTAAATGAGAAGACAGATAAATATGTCCCAAATAAACGAACAGGAGAAGGCCATGGACAGAGAACTAAATGAAACATATATAATAAAAATGCCTGATGGAATATTTAAAGCAAGAGTGAAACACATCAGTGAAATGCTTAACACAAAGATTAAAAAAGAAAAAAAAACAGAGATGAGGAGTGCAATAAATGAGACCAGAAACACATTTGATGCAATGAACAACAAGCTGGAAGAAGCAGAAGAATGAATTAATGACCTAGAAGACAAAGTAATGGAGAGTAATCAAGAGGAATAAAAGAGAGAAAAAGGAGTTATGCAAAATGAGAATAAACTTAGGGAACTGAGCACTCCATCAAACACAGTAACATTCACATCATAGGAGCCTCAGAAAAATCGAGAGTAAATGGGGAAGAAAAGTTATTTGAACAGGTAACAGCTGAAGACTACTCTAATCTGGGTAAGGGAAACATATATCCAGATCCAAGAGACAGAGAACCACCAACAAAATCAACAAAAGCAGATACACACCAAGACATAAATTAAAAATGGCAAGATACAGTGATAAAGAAAAAAATTAAAAGCAACACTACAAAAAAAGACACTTAATTACAAGGGAAACACAATAAAAACTACTAGGGGACTTTTCAGCAGAAACTTTCCAAACTAGAAGGGAGTGGCATGATATATAAGGCAAAAAATCTGTAGCTAAGAAAACTATATCTAACAAGGCTATCATTGAGAATAGAAGGAGATATAAAGCATTTCCCACTCAAACAAAACTAAAGAAGTTCATGACCACTAAACCAGGCCTCCAAGAAATAGTAAAGGGGACTCTTTGAGTGGATGCAAAGACAAAAAGTGACACTATGAAGGTAGGAAACACAAAACCAGTGAAAATGAATATTCTTGCAAAATATCGGTCAAGGAGCTAAAAAAAAATAATAGGGTGTAAAATATGACAATATATACATAAAACATGGGGAGGAGTACAGAAATCTTTTGCATTTGTACACACCAGTAATAAAGCAGAAAGAGAAATTAAGAAAACAATCCCATTTACAATTGCACCAAATATATATATATATATATATATATGTGTATATATATATATATATAAATACACCCACAACTATATAGTTAATTAATATTCAACAAAGCAGGAAAGAACATCCAATGGGAAAAAGTATCTTCAACAAATGGTGTTGGGAAAACTGGACAGCAACATGCAAAAGAAAGAAATTGGATCACTTTCTTACACGATGCACAATAATAAATTCAAAATGGACTAAAGACCTAAATGTGATACCAGATCCATAAAAATACTAGAAGAGAACACACACAGTAACTTCTTTGACACTGACTGTAGCAACTTTTTCTACATAGGTCTCCTGAGGTGAGGGACACAAAAGCAAAAATAAAGTATTAGGACTGCATCAAAATAAAAAAGTTTTTGCACAGTGAGGATACAATCTATAAAACTAAAAGGTAACCTATGGAATTGGAGGAGATATTTGCAAATGGCATATCTGATGAAGGGTCAGTCTGTATGTCTCCATGTGTATGTGTGTGTGTATGCCGAACTTATAAATCTCAACACTCCAAAAATGAATAATCCAATTAAAAGTGGGCAGAACACATGAACAGATATTTCTCAATGGAGATATATAGTTGGCCAACAGACACATGAAAAGATGCATTTCCATCAGGGAAATGCAAGTCAAAACCACAATGTGTTTTTGACCTCACACCTGTCAGAATGGCTAAAATAACAAATTCAAGAAATAACAAGTGTTGGTAAGGATGTGGAGAAAAAGGACCTCTCATGCACTATGGTAGGAACACAAAATCATGCATACACTGTAGAAAACAGTATGGAGTTTCCTCAAAAAGCTAAAAGCATAACTACCCAAAACCAAGCAATCTTACTACTGGGTATTTACCCAAAGAATTAAAAAAATCATGACAATAAAAGGTTTCCTCTAAGATCAGGAAGAAGACAAATATGTTCATTCTGCTTTTATTTATCATAGTACTGAAGTCTTAGCCCCATAGTCAGAAAAGAAAAAAAAGATTAAAACCCATTTAAATTGGCAAGGAAGAAGTAAAACTGTCATTATATAGAGATGTCATAATATTATATGTTAGAAACATATGTTATATGTTAGCCCTATGAACTCATGGTTCATTGAGCCCCATGTTGAGCTCTGAGCTGACAGTGTGGAGCCTGCTTGGGATTCTTTCCCTCTGTCTCTGTCCCTCCCCTGCCCACACACAGTCTCTCTTGTTCTCTTAAAATAAATAAACTTAAAAAAAAAAACTAGACTCCACTAAAAAACTATTAAAGCTAATAAATCAATATGCTAAAGGCATAGGATACAAAATTAGTACAGTAAAACTTTGCTTTGTGAGCATAATTCATTCTGGAAAAATGCTTGTCAACCAAAGTACTCTCATATCAAAGTGGATTTCAAGAACCATTGGTTTAGCTATGATCATGTGATGTTCAGCATCACATGCTACTCATATTGCAGGACATAACTCATTTATCAACTTAAAGTTTATTGGAAATGTTTGCTTGTCTTGCAGAACACTTACATAACAAGTTACTTGCAATCCAAAGTTTTATTGTATATAGAAGTCTGTTACATTTCCATATACTAATAATGAATAATCAGAAAAAGAAATTAAAATAATCCATTTACAGTTGCACCAAAAATAATAAAATATCTAGGAATAAGCTTAGCTAAGGGGGTTAAAGACCTATACTTTGTAAAATATAAGACATTGATTGAGGAAATTGAAGGTGACACTTGAAGGTGACTGAAATAAATGGAAAGATAGAACATGCTTATGGACTAGAAGAATAATACTGATAAAATGTACTTATTACACAAAGCAATCAACAGATTTGATGCAATACCTAAAATTATTTTTTCATAGAACTAGAACAAATAACCCTAAAATATTTATGGAATCACAAAAAACCTGAAAATATCTGAGGGATCTTGAAAAGGAACAAAATTAGAGGGATCACAGTTACAAATCGTAAGCTATACTATAAAGCTATAGTCATCAAAATCAAATAGTACTAGGACAAAAAAATAGACATATAGATAAATTGAAAATGATAAGGAGTTCAGAAATAAACCTACAATAACATGTTTAATTAATCTACAATTAATCTACAAAGAAGGAGGCATGAATATGCAATGGGGAAGAGACCCATATGCAATGGGGAAAAGACCCTCTTTAAAAAGAATGTTGGGAAAATTGACACCTAAATGTAAGAGAATGAAACGGACCACTTTCTTACATCATACACAAAAATAATTTTGAAATGTATTAAATACCTAAATATGAGATCTGAAATCATATAATTTTTAAAAAATTTTTAATTTTTTTAATTTACTTTGAAAGAGAGTGCAAGCAATAGAGGGCATAGAGAAAGGGAGGGGGAGAATCCCAAGCAGGCTCCACACTGTCAGTGCCAATCCCAACTTGGGGCTCGATCCCATGAACCATGGTATCACAACCTGAGCTGAAATCAAGAACTGGACACTCAACCAACTGAGCCACTGAGGCACCCCCTCATATAATTTCAAAAGGAAAAATAGGTAGTAATCTCTAGAACAAAAATAGTCTTTGCAATATTTTTCTATATAAGTCTCCTCAGGCACAGGAAAGAATAACAAAAACAAACTATTAGAGAGGCTCCTGTGTGGTTGTTTGTTGATCATCTGACTTTGATTTCAGCTAAGGTCATGATCCCAGGGTCATGGGATGAGCTCCTTGTAGGGCTCCATGCTAAACATGGAGCCTGCTTAAGATTCTCTCTCCCACTGACCCTCTTCTCTGCCAGTTCTCTCTAATAAACAAACAAACAAACATGCAAACTATTGTAAATACACCAAAATATAACATTTTTGCTCAGCAAAGGAAACCATCAACAAAATGAAAAAAACAATCTCCTACATGGGAGAAGATATTTGCAAATGATATAACTGATAAAGGATTAACATAATGCATAAATGCATTTTCTAAATGCATAAAGAACTAATTCAAGTCAACATGAAAACTATAATTTGTTTAAAAATGAGCTGAGGACTGAGTAACATTCTCTCAAAGAAGACATACAGATGGCCAACATACAAATGAAAAAATTCTCGATATAAACAATCATAGAAATGCAACTCAAAACAAAAGTGATGTATCACCTTTCACCAGTCAGAATGGCTAAAATAAAAAAATACAAGAAACAACAAATGTTGCTAAGGATGTGGAGAAAAAGGAAACCTCATAAACTTTTGGTGAGAATGCAAACTGGTGCAGCTACTCTATAAAAGAGTATGGAGATTTCTCAAAACATTAAAAATAGAATTACCGTATGGTCCAACAATCCCACTACTGGGTATTTACCCAAAGAAAACAAAAACACTAAGAAAATATATGCCTTCCCACATTTATTACAGAATTATTTACAATAGCCAAGGTGTAGAAGCAACCTAAGTGTCCATTAATAGATGAATGAATTAAAATGGGGTATATTATATTATACTGTGTGTATACACACACACACAGAGGAATATTACTGAGACATAAAGAGCAATGGTATATTTATGACCACATGGGTAGATCTAATGGGTATTATTTTATGTGAAAGTAGCCAGAGACAAATTCCATATGATTTCAGTTATATGTGGAATCTAAAACACATACAAATGAACATATGAATGAACAAACAAAAACTAGAAACAACGAATAAATACAGAGAAAAAAAACTTGCGGTTGCCAAAATGGAGGGAGTGGAGAGATGATTAAAAATAGGTGAAGGGGATTAAGAGGTACAAACTTCCAGTTATAAAATATGGAATTTATGGGAAAGAAAAGTTCAGTATAGGGAATATAGTCGATAATATTTTAATAATGTTGTATGGTGATAGAAGGCAGCTATACTTAAATTGTGGTGAACACTGTGTAATGTATAGAATTGTCACATAACTATGTCTGTACACTTTACATTAATATAACATTATATGTCAACTATGCTTCAATAATGAATTTTAAAAAAAAGACGACTTGGGGCACTTGGTTGGCTTAGTCAGTTGAGCATCCAACTTTGGCTCAGGTCATGATCTCATGGTTTGTGAGTTTGAGCCCCACATTGGGCTCACTGCTTTCAGTGCAGAGCCTGCTTCATATCCTCACTTTTTCCCCCACTCATGCTCCCTCCCTCCCTCTCTGCACTCTCTCAAAAATAAACAAACACTTTCTAAAAAACTTAAAACATAAAAAGCTGATTTAATTAAAATCAGAGGAAATTTACAAC
This sequence comes from Herpailurus yagouaroundi, assembly GCF_014898765.1. Taxonomy (NCBI): domain Eukaryota; kingdom Metazoa; phylum Chordata; class Mammalia; order Carnivora; family Felidae; genus Herpailurus; species Herpailurus yagouaroundi. Next base: position 30,176,417 of record NW_024412394.1, on the reverse strand, counting down.
TGATACTACAGAAATATAAAGGATAATAAGAGACAAATTAGGCAACCAAGAAGAAATGAATAAATTCCTAGAAATACACAATCTTTAGAGACTGCATCATGGAGAAATAGAAAATGTTAATTGGCTAATTTCTAGTAGGGATATTGAATCAGTAATAAAAAATATTCCAACAAAATCTAGGACAAGATAACTTCACTGATTAATTCTATCAAATATTCAAAGAAGATTTAACACTAATCCTATTTAAATTCTTCCAAAAAAATAGAAGAGGGAGAAATGATCCAAATTCTTTCTATAAGGTTGCCACTACACTGATACCAAAACCAGACAATAAGAAACAAAACTATAAGGAAATAAAATTACAGAGTAATATCCCTAGTAAATATAAATGCAAAAATCTTCAATAAAATATTAGCAAATAAAATTCAACAACACATTGAAATAATCATACACCATGATCAAGTGGGATTTATTCTAGGGATCAAAGTCTGATTCAACATCCACAAATCAATTAAAGTGATACAGCCATTAACAAGGGATAAAAATTATGATGATCTCAATAGATGGAGAAATAGCATTTGAAAAAATTCAGCATCCATTATGATAAAAATAAATCTCAGCAAATTGGTTACAGAGGAAGTGTACTTCAACATAATCAAGGAAAGGACCGAACCTGACATAATCAATGGTGAAAAGATGAAAACTTTTTCAGTAAGATCAGGAAAAAGATAAGGCTGCCTACTCTCATCACTTTTATCCAACACAAGTACTGGAGGTTCTTTCTATAGCAATTAGATGAGAAAAAAAAAAAAAAGACATTGCAATGGGAAAGGAAAAGTGAACTGTTGCTATTAGCAGAAGACATATTATACATACAAAACCTGAAACACTCCACCAAAAAACTGACACAACTAAAAAACAAATTCAGTAGAGATGCAGGACAAAAATTCAATACATGAAAATTGATGGTTTCTATACAGTAATGGCAAAGTATGAGAAAGAAAAATGAAGAATACAATTCCATTTATAAATGCATCAAAAGGAATAAGGTATCTAGCAATACATTTAACCAAGGAGATGAAAGATCTAAACACAGAAAGCTATAAACATTAATGAAGGAAATTGAAGGCAACACAAATAGAAAGATATCATATGCTCATGGGGTAAAAGAATTAATGGTGTTTAATTGTTCATATTACTGAAAGCAGTATACAGATTCAAGGCACCCCCTATCAAGTTTTCAATGTCATTTTTTCACAGAAATAAAGCAAACAATTCTAAAATTTATGTAGAATCACAGATCCAGAAGAGTGAAACCAATCGTAAGAAAGAAAACAAAGCTGGAGGTATCACACTCCCTGATTTCAAACTGTATTGCAAAGCTATAGTAATCAAAACAGTGTGGTATTAACATAAAAACAGACACATGGGTCAATAAAACAGAGTAAAGAGTCAGATATACTTCCACACATATATGGTCAATGTATTTACAACAAAGAAACCAAATAATAAGGTGGAGATAAGACAAGTCTCTTCAATAAATGGTTCTGGGAAAACTCGGCCACTATGTTACACATACAAACAAAATTAAATCAAAATGATTGAAGTTGGTGATGTAAGACCTGAATCCATAAAACTCTTAGATGAAAACCTAGTGGCCAGCTCCTTGACATCAATCTTGGCAATATTTTTTAATCTGACACCAAAAAAAAAATAAATAAACAAATGGGATTACATCAAACTGAAAGCTTCTGCACAGCAATGGAAACCATCAACAAAATGAAAAACAACCTATTAAATGGAAGAGAATCTTTTAAGCCATATATCTATTAAAGGGTTAATACTCAATGTATAAATAACATATAACTCAGTATGTATACAAAAGCAATAAAAATAATAATTTAATTAAAATTGGACAGAGGACTCGAATAGGAATTTTTCCAAGGAAGACCTACAGATGCCCAACAGACACATGAAAAGGTACTCAACATCACTAATCATCAGGAAATCCAAGCCAAAACCACAATGAGATACTACCTTACACCAGTGAGAATGGCCAATACCAAAATGGTTAAATTTAGTAAGTGTTGGTGAGGATGTGGAGAAAAAGAACAATTCAAAACGGAACTACTATATGATCCATTAATTACTGGATATTTATCCAAAGAAAATAAAAGCACTAACTTGAAAAAATACATGCATGTCCATGTTTATTGCAGAATTATTTATAATAGAGTATATATGGACACAACATAAGTATCAGTGGATAAAGAAGATCTGGTATATATACAATAGACTATTCAGCCACAGAAAAGAAGCAAATCTTGCTATTAGTGATAATATGGATGGACCTTGAGCAATAATCTAAGTAAAATAAGTGAGAGAAAGATAAATACCATATGTCCTCAGTTATCTGTGGAATTTTAAAAAACAAAGAAGGGGCGCCTGGGTGGCGCAGTCGGTTAAGCGTCTGACTTCAGCCAGGTCACGATCTCGCGGTCCGTGAGTTCGAGCCCTGCGTCAGGCTCTGGGCTGATGGCTCAGAGCCTGGAGCCTGTTTCCGATTCTGTGTCTCCCTCTCTCTCTGCCCCTCCCCCGTTCATGCTCTGTCTCTCTCTGTCCCAAAATAAATAAAAACGTTGAAAAAAAAATAAAAATAAAAAACAAAGAAAAAACTAAGCTCATAGAATAGAGAGTAGATTGATGGTTCCCAGAGTCAGGGCATGGGGGGCGCCCGGGGGGCCCCGTGGGGGCCGCCGGGGGGCCCCGGGGGGGGGAAATGGGAGAAGGGAGTCAAAAAGATACATACTTCCAGTGATAAAATAAGTCATGGGGATGTAAAGTACAGCATGGTGACTACAGTTAATGATACTGTAGTACATATTTCAAAGTTGCTGAGAGAGTAGATCTTAAAAATTCTCAGTACAAGACAAAAAAGGCTATTTACAGTGAACAATGTTAACTAGACTTATTGTGGTATTCATTTTACAATAGATACAAATATTAAATCATTATATTGTACACCTAAAATTAATGCATATGTCAATTTATATTTAAGTAAGAAAAGAAAGAAAAGGAAAATGTGGCTTTAATCTTTCTCATAATTAAGATATTAGGTTTCTATACAAAAACAAGGATATATTTTTTGAAGAGGGGGATTTTGCAACACATAAAATAGCAGGAAGCTTACAAGTAGGCCAGGCAAGTCTGAGTTTTGAGGAATAAGTAAATGAGAAGGGAATTCTAGGCATGGCATCAAGTATCTACTTTGAGAGAGAGAGAGTGCGAGCAGGGGAGGGGCAGAGAGAGAGAAGGAGATAGAGGATCTGTCTCTGCTCTCAGCACAGAGTCAAATGCAGGGCTTGAACTCATGAACCATGAGATCACGACCTGAGCAAAAGTCAGATGCTTAACAGATTGAGCTACCCAGATACCCTCAAGTATCATCCCTTAGCGATAATTTTAATAAAATCAAAGAGAATGGTCTATAAAAAAAAAAAAGTAGGGTAGATTAGAGAACTTAAATAACTTCCTGTTTCAGAACACCTAGAAATGATGAAAAAACAAAGACCATATTCTTTAATACTACATAGATGTACTCATGAAAAGTTTGGGAATACCTAGGACCTCAAACAAAGTTGGAAAAGAAAACTAGAGGAGGAAGTATATGCACTTATGCTGCAGAGTTCCCAGTAGGCATTTACCATGTGAAGAGGAGGGATAAAGCCTTGAGCTTTTTGCAGAATGAGTAGTTAGAGGTGATTTGACTAAATACAGAACCCTAAAAATGTTATACTATCAAACATATACAGTAGAAAAATAAAACTCACCAATGCTGTAAGTAAGCGAAGTTTTTCTGTCTTAATCTTTCTACTAACATGGTTTTAAAAAAATGTAAGGTTTTTTGGAATACTCAGCTATGAAAAAGAATGAAATCTTGACATTAGCAACAACACAGATGGAACTGGTGTATTATGCTAAGTGAAATAAGTCAGAGAAAAACAGATATAATATGATTTCACTCATAGGTGGAACTTGAGAAACACAACAGATAAACATAGGGGAAGGGAAGGAAAAGTAAGATAAAAACAGAGAGGGAGGCAAACTCTAAGAGATTCTTAAATACAGAAAACAAACAGGGTTGCTGGAGGGGAGGTGGATGGGGGAATGGGTTAAATGGGTGATGGGCATTAAGGAGGGCACTTGTTGGGATGAGCATTGGGTATCATGTGTAAGAGATGAATCACTGGGCTCTACTCCTGAAGCCAAGACTACACTGTATGTTAACTAACTTTAATTTAAAATATATTCAGGGGCGCCTGGGTGGCTTGGTCGGTTGAGTGTCCGACTTCGGCTCAGGTCATGATCTCACAGTCTGTGAGTTCGAGCCCCACGTCGGGCTCTGCACTGACAGCTCAGAGCCTGGAGCTTGTTTCAGATTCTGTGTCTCCCTCTCTCTGTGACCCTCCCCCGTTCATGCTCTGTCTCTGTCTCAAAAATAAATAAAAACGTTTATAAATATATATATATTTATATTATATATAATATAAATAATTTATATTAATATATTAAATATATTTAAATATATAATATAAATCTATTATATATTTGTATATATATATTGAACTTATAAATATATGTTAAATATTTTATATATTTATATATAATATACATTTCTATTTATATACATTTGTATGTATAGTTGACTTTATGTTTTTATATTTATTATATATATAATGTAATATTTTTAGAGTAAGCATATCACATTGGATTTTGTGAAACAAATTTTTAATACTTTCATGGTCCAGCAAGCTCTAGTTTAGGAAATTAGAAAAACAGTAATAAACATTGTCATATGTTAGAGATACCACTAACGTGCCTTGCATAAAGAAAAACAAAACATTTTGAGAGGGACAGGAGTTCAACACAAGCCACAAAAGATTTATTACTAAAATGATCTTTATGCTTAAAATTACAAAATATACCAGAAAGCAAGCTACCATGAATGACAGCCAGACATGACAAATAGCATCATTTGAGCCTACAAATTTTATGTAACAAAACAATTAGAGATTATTTAATACATTTGTTGATGATGATTAGGCATTGAAAAAAAGAAATCAAACTCCAGAGAACAAAAATTATCTTGAAAATCAATAGCACAAAATAGAAATTCCACAAATTAAAATTTTGAAAGGCAAGTAAAACCATGAATTAAACACTACATTGAGAGAGTGAGAAAGCACTAAAAGAAGATACAGAGATGGAAAATATGAATGATGTGTTAAGAATAATCGACAGTAGAATGAAAGATCCAGCATATGTCTAACAGGAATTCCAGAAAGAGTAGAAAGAATAGGAAAGAATTAATATTAGAAATTTCCAGGATTTTCGGGGCGCCTGGGTGGCGCAGTCGGTTAAGCGTCCGACTTCAGCTAGGTCACGATCTCGCGGTCTGTGAGTTCAAGCCCCATGTCGGGCTCTGGGCTGATGGCTCAGAGCCTGGAGCCTGTTTCCGATTCTGTGTCTACCTCTCACTCTGCCCCTCCTCCGTTCATGCTCTGTCTCTCTCTGTCCCAAAAATAAATAAACGTTGAAAAAAAAATTAAAAAAAAAAAAAAGAAATTTCCAGGATTTTCAAAATAAATGAGAAGTATCAAGCAAGATGAAAGTGAAGGAAAAAAGAAGGCAAACAGAATATCCATAAGTAGAGATATGATACAACCATACACGTCCAATATTAAAGTGAAGTTCTTTAAAAAAGAGCAAAAGAGACTACTTTCAAATAAGTAATACATATACTTACATTACCAGGAAAATATAAGCTAGAGCTCAAGGAATATTGTGTTCCAGGTGCTGAGAGAAAAGAATTGCCAACACTGAATATGATACTCAATTTAATTATCATTTAAAATATCAAATAATAAACACTTTTTTTCTTTTATTATAAACTAGAAGAGCTTACCACTCACAGTACCAACAAATGACTAAAGTACTAGCCCATGCCATTCAAAAAGAAGGAAATGAACTCAGACAAAAAAGTAAATTTAAGAAGGAATGGTAAGTTAAAAAACATATTTATATAAATGTAAAAAATAAAATAGAATTACTCCTTTGATGATATAGCACAAGACCACAATGGCATGTAACATTCACTAAATGAAGGGTAGTTAATAAAAATCAATTCAAAGATTCTTGTATTATTTAAGTGAAATATGGAGATAGTATCAAACTTTATTCTGTTGTAACAATTATGTCTAGAACTCAAGAATTGTTACTAAGAGTAGAAATAGAATAAACGGTTTTCAGATTAATAATTGGGAAATAACTGAATTTAAAAAATCTAGGGCCACCTAGGGGGCACAGTCAATTAAGCGTCTGACTTCAGCTCAGGTCATGATCTCACAGAGCCCCTCATTGGGCTCTGGTCTGACAGCTCAGAGTCAGGAGCCTGCTTCCGGTTCTGTGCCTCCCTCTCTCACTGCCTCTCCCCTACACGCACTCTGTTTCTCTCTCTCACTCTCAAAAATAAACATTAAAAATAAATTAATATAAAAATAATACATAAAAAATAATAAATCTTAACCCCAATGAAAGCAGATCAAATAGAAAACACAAAAACAGAGGGAAAGTTGGGAAGTAGAAATTCCAAAGATTATATGAATATGTCAGTATATGATATATATACAAGTGCATTCAATCACTAGTAGAATATAAGGTTGTCAGGTTTGATCCAGAAACAAAATCAACACTTACAATTCATAAGGGTCTTAAGTAAAATACAAACAGACAGAAATATTGAAATTAAAAGAAAATGAAACAATTGTACCTAAAAGCAATGTGGAGCAATATAGCTATAAAAAAATTGCAATTAGGGTAAAAGGCAATATTGGGGATAAAAATGACCCCTATATAATGATACAATGAGGAAACAATAACATGTAGTTTATATGGAATTAAGTAAGAACAATGAATAAGGAATGGAAAAATTGACCACCTAGTGATATCATCTTTTTTACTTATGATGCAACTTGTGACTTTTCTTCTCATATATAAGAGATTTGTAAAGTACTCAAAATACTATTGTCTCATAAATAGAATTACAGGGGCTACTAAATAAATTTTGATCATAAAAGGCATTTTTAGCACATTTCTTTTAGAAATTGAAATGGAATAACAAGGGTAGAGAACATTTGGTATAAAATTAATATATTTGAGTTAATGGACACAATGGATAATACACAACTTTTATAAACATATAGAGATTTACAAAATTTGTATTCCCCTGTATTAGATAGTCTGCATAGAAAACCTCAGAACTTTTAGGGAATTTGTATCATGAATAGCATCAATGTTTTACTGCAATAAAATAAAACTAGAAATTTAAAATTATACATACATGTACACACACACACACGGATGACAGCTAAAGCAGGACTTAGAAATGTTCTAGTCATACATGATTATGTTTGAAAAAATACTAATAATGAAATAAAAATAAGGTCAAGATCTAGAAAAAAAAAGTTGCAGAATAAACAGTGTAGAAAAAGGAAACAAGGGGCGCCTGGGTGGCGCAGTCGGTTAAGCGTCCGACTTCAGCCAGGTCACGATCTCGCGGTCCGTGAGTTCGAGCCCCGCGTCGGGCTCTGGGCTGATGGCTCAGAGCCTGGAGCCTGTTTCTGATTCTGTATCTCCCTCTCTCTCTGCCCCTCCCCCGTTCATGCTCTGTCTCTCTCTGTCCCCCCCCCCCCAAAAATAAATAAAACGTTAAAAAAAAAAAAAAGAAAAAGGAAACAAGAGTAAAGATTAAGAAGTGGAAAACAAATATATAGTTGAGAGGATTAAGAGTAAAAAATTGTTCCTTAAAAATTATAACAAAATACACAAAACTTAGGTAAAATAAAACAAAATAATAAAGGGCAAAGCTTCAGAAAAATGAGCAAAATGTGGACATAGTTACAAGGAAATATAAAGGACCTTAAAAAGCAATGATAAATATTAAAAGTTTGTGCTAAATATAAGAACTTAGACATAAACAATTGCCTAATTTGCTGTAACTTACCGAATCAGAATAAAAAATGTGAATAGGTTTATACCTTTTAATTATAAAATTGTTTCTCAAATATCAACTAGAAATCCATTAAATCCATATAGTTTTAGAACCAAATTCTAAAAATCATTAAAGATGACATATAATTTTTTAAATGTTTTTATTTATTTTTGAGACAGAGAGACACAGCATGAGCAGGGGAGGAGCAGAGAGAGAGGGACATACAGAATCTGAAGCAGGCTCCAGGCTCTGAGCTGTCAGCACAGAGCCGGATACGGGGCTGCAGCTCACGGACCATGAGATCATGACCTGAGTGGAAGTCGGATGCCCAACTGACTGAGCCACCCAGGCGCCCCAAAGATGAAGTATTTTAAATAGAGACTATTTTAGAAAATAGAAAAAGAAGTGTTTTCAACTCATTTTATAATTATAATTGAATTATAATTGAAAAGTCCAGGATGAGATAGGAGAATTACAGGCCATTTGATAGTAAATATCAAGCATGATTATAGATATTCTAAAGTAAATATTAGCAACTAAATCTGGCTAAAAAAAAGACCTTTCACTAAAATTCAGTTGGGTTTATTCTAAGAATGCAAGAATGGTTTTATATTTGAATATTTTATTTATATAGTTTATCATAACAAAACAATTACTAAGATTTTTAAAAATACCCTAGGCTCTTCTGAACAGATGTTTTAAAAAGTATATAATCATGTGGAAAACAAATAGATAAAGAGGGAAAACAATGGTTCAAAACAAAATAAAACAAAATTCATGAAGAAGATGTGACATTTAAATAATATCATTCAGGGGTGCCTGGGTGACCCAGTTGGTAAAGCATCTGACTTTTGATTTTGGCTCAGGTCACGATCTAGTGCTTTGGGACGTAAAGCCCTATGACAGGCTCTGCACTGGCAGCACAGAGCCTGCTTGGGATTCTCATTCTCTCTCTTTCTCTCTCTCTCTCTCCCTTCCTTTCCTCCCTCCCTCTCCCTCTCTCAAATAAATAAACATTAAAAAATATGTCATCCCAAATTATATGCAGCAAAAGTGATGGAAGAACAAGGAAAAACTGACACACTGATAATCACAATGTAAGAATGCAAGTTAACTCTGTTGGGAGCCATATTCAGTAACAGAATATAACCGGAGATACAGAAATTTTGAATAAAAATATTAACTGTCTAGATTATTTACAAACATATTCACATAAATGAAAACAAAGAATATACATTTTTTCCAAACAAACATGAACATTTTCAAAAGCTGAACATGTGGTAGTCCAAACAAGTAGTTTTCAAGCTCTTAAATATAATACCATATGGCTAATAATAGTATCAGAAATGAAAAAAAAAAGATTAAAAGAGACAAACTTTAAATTATGATCAAAGAGAAAGACAGTTCACAATTTATCTTAAGTGTAAAAGAAGACACACCTGTGGAGATAATGACTGTAATACTTTTTCCATTGTTCTTATTTAATCCCATAACAAAAGTCATTCAACAAGCCATGAAAAATTGGCACTTGTGTTTTCACCTTTCACTCTTTTCCAATAGAATAAGTGTCTTACTTTGGTGATATTGGTGATACAAGTGAAATGAGCAAGTATAGTTCAGCCAAATTTAGATTCTTTGTGGGTGCTGTATTATCCATAATAACTTGAATGTATTCTAATGTCATCATTCTGGAAAAGTTAGTGAACGTAGGCCCTGTGTCTGTGTGAGGAAGTTTACAATTCTATAGCTACTCAGCCTACAACTGGATTTATAAGTTAAATATGGGGTAAAGAAGGTTTGGGAAGTGTGACTTAACTTCAGGTGCAAGCCATATTTTCTGATCCAGCTCCATCAGATATAAAGTGGGTATTTTAACCCCTGATAATTGTGTGTCATTTTCATTTTTTTCAAGATCCTTAATTACTTGTTTTCATTTTTTCATTGAAAAAAAAATTCATTTTTTTCAAGATCCTTAATTACTTTTACAACATACTTAGCCAAGAGAGGATTCAGGACTATAAGCAGGCTTATATCTAGGCAGGTGGCCAGGAATCTCACAGTGATAAGTGAAATTCTTGCTCACAAAGCTAGGAAAAGTGTATTTCTATTCCCATTCTTTTTTTTTTTAATCTATGTCTCTAGCTGTATCTCAGCTTAGGAGTTTAACAAATTGAACACCTTGTAGGGTACTTAAAAAAAAATCTAGATACTCCACAATGACAAAGTCATTACCTCATACGTGTACAGGTCAAGACACTCTAACTACTACTCCATTCCTGTGGCTTATTGTGTAATTTCTGCTGACAGCATTATTACTCTAACATCTAATATCCTGGATCCCATCATCTCATTGATATCAGAGAATTTAACCCCATTGCTGCACTTGCCACCACCACCACTGGTCTGAAGAGGATAGACATCATTGAGCATTTTAAGGATGCTAGTGTCTCCTTTACCAATACCTTTATTAATCCCCTGGTAAAGGAATACCTTCAACAAGGCATTAAGAATACCTTGAACATCCTCTTTGAGGATATGATTGGGGGTTGGCCAAGAAAAATGTACAAAACATAATCATTTCAATATTTCCACCTCTGAGTTTTCAGAGTCCTTCTTCTGCCATATATTAGGAAATTCAAACATTTCAGTTACATATCTGTAAGCTGTCTTTGACTTGAGGCATGAATTTTCTTACTAAACAGACTTTTAATGCCACTCTTATGCTCAGCTTAACACATTCAGTGTTTAAGCATAAATGAATGCACCTGTACCTATAAATTTAACATGATCAAAATTATATTCCATCCTTCTTGGTCTAACGATCTATTTCATTCATAATTCTCAGACTTGAACTGACTATATATATATATATATATATATATATATATATATATATATATATATGATTTTAAATTATACAGCCCACTTCTGCCTGGAAAAATTACTTTAAGAAGTTGAATGGGTACTAATTCTCATTAATAACTTAGGGCTAATAAAGGTGTAGTGGTGGTGGGACCAATTGCTTGTGAGGCAATTTCCCCAGGTGAAATCTTTATTATAGTTTTATGATGAAGCAGAAAGGCCTTAATGGTTAGGAAAGTAAAGATGGAGATCCACCTTCTGTGGCATGAAAAATTCAAGGGGATTTAGTTAAAATTTTTCAGCTTTGTATCTCTCTCCTAAATGTTCCATCCATATTGCTAATCTCAATAATTTCCTCCATTGCCCTTGACTTAGCAAAATATCATGTACTTTTAATATTTGGCAATGCAACTATGTAACTCCTTTTGTCTACTAAGCATAGATCTCTGCACTGCAATTATAGGAGATGGAAACTCTTTTAGAGCTGTCAAGGCTGTCTGATTGTTTACACTTTGAGTAGGATATATACAGCTTTCAGTTTCCTTTCTCTTTATCTAAACTCTTTAGGATCATGGGAGCAAGTAAGCTATCACTGTTGCCTTATGATTACTTTAGTCATTATAATGACTAAGTGCCAAATCTACCAGATCTTCTAAGTGTCATCTTATTTGTGTTCCAACCCATGCTATTTCTGATGGTCATTTGAGCAAGTGTGATGAGATTAGATCAAAAGAATAGAGGAGTACTGGAACCTGCAAAGAGAGAAAGCTATATGCAGAGGGTAGCTTTACATTAGAGTTGATCTTCACTTGAACAAGGCAGGCAGCCTATCCAAACCCTAAAGGAGGAAGCAGGGGAATAAATGCTCTGAATTTATTCATCTTCCTCTGACTTATCCCAGTATTAACGTTGACTAAATCCAACTGAAAGCCAAAGGGCAAAGGAATCTCTTGCTATACACTCTCAACAGGTCAGCCTTCTGAGGACAATTAAGAGTATCTCCAGAGGGACAAAGATAAAATGGCTTGCATATTCTGAAAGAAGATTATAAACATTCAAATTCCCAATAATTAATTTGCAAGTTATTTTATTCAGTGATATGCTCTTATCAAGTCTTTCTTAATTTGGATATTTTGGTATCCTAGTTGGTTGGGAGCCAGCTTGTCCATGTACTATGGCCAAAAAAATAATGTCATTACATTAAAATAAAACATTTTTTGAAAAGAATAAGAATTACATTTTTAGGTGGGCCTACTGCCATATTAGCATTCCATAGAAATGATACTCAAGGACACCTCTTATAATTTCCAAATAGAGCTATAACTTTTCCCTTCTCACATTTAGTATTTAAAGCATATGGGCCTCACTTTAACCAACAACAAAATTTTACATTAGAATTCTATTTAAAAATTTCAGTACTAATTGACTAAAATCTAGAAACTGCCAAGGGTTGGCTCAAGACTTGTGAAATTTCAAAGAGAAAGAGAGTTCAACAGATGTATTAACTATCTGTTCTTATGTCTGTAAGTTGCAGTGCTAAGATAGATCATCAGAAATCAAATAACTAGATATATTTTCTCAAGTCATTAAAGTAATATTTTCATTAATGTATTAAAGTTATTCCCTTGTTTTTCATAATCATATACTAAGAGTTATAGAATATTTAGTATGTGCCAGACACAGATCAAAGATCTTTACATGCATTAATGTAATCCTCACAAAAACACTTTTGATAGCCACCTATTTGAATATTTTTGCATCTTTTAGAAAATAATGAAGAAATCATCTAGAGTATTGACCATTACAACACAATTAAGACATACAGAAAATTTTCTGTTTTAGTAAAACTTATGAAAAACATATTTTTCTTCCATAAGCTAGTTTGTGTGTATGTGTGTATTCTGGGATATTTGATAAATTATGCATTTATATCTTAAGATTTTAAATATAGATTTTTACAAGTTTAGAATTAATTTCAGAATGCAATAAGCACAGCTCAAGTGCCTCAGCTTACTTTCTATGATTTTTATTTTGCTCTATATCCCATATGGCCATATTTTACATTAAGTTCAATCTTACTCTAAGTTGACTTCCATTCTGTTTGAAATAATATAGCATATTCATTCTTAATAAATAAGGTAAAATTAATCTCAAAAGCCTGGTAATATTCTCAGCAGGAACTCTGGCTTTGTTTATTAAAGATATGAAGACATGGTTTTCCTCCCGCCTACAACAATATATCATGAAGAGCAATTTCAGGCATATAAGAAACAATTGTTTCACATACCTAGACATTGGATTATCACATAAATGTATAACCTTATGAATATTAATGAATATCTCAAAGCACTTATAAAGATTAATTCTTATTGTCTTATTTCTAAGCATGAAAATAGCTAACATGCATATAATAAGAGCAACTATCTTCAGTACAAATATATACAACTATGAACACATACTTCTCCCATTCATATTACAGAATAGTCTGGCTGAAATGACAGATAAAAATAGGAGTTATCTATACCTATTTGTGAAGAAGGCTATGGAATCCTGTACTTTTTAGAATACATTTTGGTTAAGAGAAAAAATAGAAACAAGGACAAGTTCTCTTTAGTCTTACTATCTAGGAAAGCCCCATTATTATATTGATGAGATCTTGATCTATTAAGGCAATATTCTGGAGCCTAGACTTTTGGGGGATTCCATCAGCCTCCCAACAGCTGCTTCCCTCGTTATTTAATATGGTTTATGGATACTAAAACCTGCTCTACTGGTTATAATTCATTTTCCTTTTCAAATTTGCTATCTTTGTGCACCCTACTCTCTGCCTGGACTGTTAGCTTTGTTTAGACTACCTCAACAGATCTTAATGCCCTCAATCTTCCATTTGATATTCACTAATGGAGAGCCCCAGAAAATTACAGGAATAAAGGAATTTAAAATCAGGTTATATATCCTCCTGGCTACCACTTTGCATAATCATTTGGATTGCATTCCTTTAGGTTAGTCCTGGCTTCTCCACAAGATTCTCTGCTTTGAGGTTCTGAAAACTTTTCCCTTACCTCTTCAAATTTAGGAATAATAATAGTTCTCTATTCTTCTTTGTGGGTACTGCAACATTCTTTATGGATTCCTAACACTCTGTCCACACTTCCACACATATTTTCTCTATCAAACTGACCTAAAATTATCCTAATATAAATGTTTCATCTGCTCCTTTTTGGAATTCTGATTCACATAAACAGCTTATCAGCTTTGCTTTCTATCGGTGACAGGGTTTTATACCCTAATCCACTGTTCATGTTATATTGGCTCCAACTGGCCTGCTTGATCCACTGTGACAGTACATCTTATTGGCATATTGTATCATTTGAAGTTTTGATCCTGGTAGCCTTTTTTCTTTTATCTTGATCAGCCCTGGCTGTCATCAAATAACATCTTATAATGCAACAGATGACTGGGCTAGGCATTGCCATTTATCGTCCAAAATCTCAGACAGGAAGCCTTGAATTACAGAATCATGTTTTCTTTTATGATTGTTTTCCCGAGTTCAAAGCTATGCAGTTCATAAGGCTACTGGTCTCCTTTCTATTATTTAGAGCACATTATTTTAATGTGCATGCAGATGGGAAAAAGACAAGGAACATTGGCACTGTATAAGTCTAATTTGTATTTAAAGAAGATAACATTGGGGTAATTTACTAAGTAAATTGTCCTGATGCTTTCAGGATATTATTGCCTATCTAGCTATTTGTGAATTCTTCTTTACATCTCTCTGATTTTAAAGTTTAAGTCACAACCATCCTAGATCAACAATTTGTCATGGCTCACAAGACCTCTTACAGTCTACCTATACCGTATCTTCCCAAACATAGAATCACAATTGAGGGGTTATGGGTTAAAATATAAACTTCCCCCCTTTCATGGCCTTTGTAAGAAAAAAGTCTGATCTTCGTGCAGTATTCCATTAAGTCACTACTTGAGTGGTGAAAGAGAGGAAGATTAAAAATAATATTACATGATATTAAAACCCTTCATTTTTATCGCTTAGAATATTCAAGGGTCAAACTCACATCCTAGTTAGGGGTTGCCTAATCTAAGGAGAATTTCTCATTCTTTGAAAGAGGGTATAACTCCTCATGTCAGGACTCTTCCACTCCGATTTAAATTATCTCTGCAAATGGAAAATTCCACATGGCCCCGGCTCCCAATATACCAAAATCTTTGATAATTGACAGTATATGACTCAAATCTAGCAGCACTCATGTATAGGACAAAAATCTTCATTATCTAGCCATGAGTTTGCATCCTTAGAGAGAGGACCATCCCCTTCCAGAGGAGTCCTTTGGCCCCACACTCTGAAGAGGAGGATCATTCAGGTGCAGGACCTCTTTTTCTCCACCAAAAGGAACTAGGTTTCTGGAGAAATGATTGTTTCCAGGTCTAGGGCAGGAAATGTACAAGGCGAGCCTAATATCTCACTGGGTCTGGAACTAATAATGAGTGCCAAGAATGACATGAAAAAAGGACACAGAAGCAGGCTAAAGTGGTCCCTACTGGTTGACAATATGAGTATCAACATATATAATGGCAGTAATGGATTTATCATATTAAATAAGAATCCACTAATCCTAGATGCATGAAGAACTGCAAGCTCTAAAGTCGGTTGCCAAACACTGGAGAATGACGAAATTAAGAAAATCATCATTTGATAAACATCATAGTAGTAACTAATTAGGTAGGAATCATCAATGGACAAAACTAGTGGTCAAGATTTGATGGAATATAGGATATCTACATATTCTTGAAGTATCTCCCCCACAAAATACTTAGCAAAAATGGAAAACTAACTTTACAGAGTAAAACTTTACACATCATCTTAACCAAATGATAAAAGTTAACATCGCCAATAAGTGACAGATCTACAACATACATATCTATGTTTTATAGAATTAAAAAATATTTTTTTTGATCTAAAACATATTAATTAGGGAAATGTGACTAATACCTGTGAAGTCATGAGTGGTTTTTATCAAGTATAACTTACTGATTTTGGTAATGGGCTCTATTAAGGTAAAATTATGTTTGTTTTTTTTTTTTTTCTTAGTAAATACATAGTGAAGTAACTAGGAATAAAAGTGCATCACATCTACAATTTACTCTCAAATAGCTTAGGAAAATAAACATATGTACCGTTATACAGATTAGTGCTAAAGCAAATATATTAAAATAGCTACAACTGGGGGATCTGGATAAATAGTGCAAGGGAATTGCTTGTGTGATTTTAAACATTTTCGTGTGTGATTTGAAAATAAAAATATACAAAAGAATTAAAATACATTTTATTAGTTTTCTAGGACAGCCATAACAAATACCACAGACTTCATGGCTTAAACAACAATTTTCTCACAATCATGGAGACTAGATGTTCAAGATCAAGGTGCTGACAGGTTTGGTTTCTTCTGTGCCCTCTTCTCCTTGGCCTTTATATAGCCATATTCTTTTTATCTTCACATAGGTTTTTCTCTGTGTGTTTCTGTGTCCTAAGTTCCTCTTCTTATTAGGATACCTGTCAAATTAGAATAGGGCCTACCCTAATGACCTCATTTTAACTTAATTTCCTCTTTAATGACCTGTCTTCAAATACAGTCACATTCTGAGGTACCAAAGGTTACGCCTTCAACATATGAATGGAGGGAGAAAACAATTTGGCCCATAACATGGTAGCCCTTCAAAATTTATTAACAATATTTCATGGCCAATTGATATTAAATTTCCTCCTTGAAATAAATTTTACATAATTAAAAATGTTTGCATTAGAACAAGCATTTTTCATTATCAATAGAATTAAATTATTTATATCTTGGGTTGATTTACATTACTATTTTGAATAAGTTTTCTCTAACATTTACCAGTATGTTCTTATATACATATACCTATGTGTGAATTCCTTTGTTTTGGCTTTAAAAAAATAATGTGTTCTTCCTTTGTTAGTGACCATTTAAAACTGAAGTTCAGGAGCTTTAAAGACTCATTGGAATGTAGGAGGTGGGAAAGAAGCAATGCATATAGAATTATTTTTTTAATAACTAAAAGTTAAATTTAGAGACCATTACAAGAATCTTTTTGGAATAATGATTAATTCTGAAGTCTGGAAATAGAAGGCATAGCTTTCCTACCTGATATAAACATTGAAATTTTCTCTAGTAATTAGCATCCTTTAAATCCTGTCTTCTTAACACTTTTTGAAGTATTTTTCTCCAGTACTTAGTGCCATTTCCATTCTCCTATCACTTGGGTTACTCCTCTTCCAAATCCAGGGAAGTCACCCAAGAGCATAACACCATTTAATGGCTCCTGTACGAATCTAGAGTAATTTAGTTTACAAAGTCCTTCCATAGTCACGTGCATACTTACCTTTCCTGTTTCCTTTTACCAGTTGTCCCTGCATAGTATGTTATGCCGACTCTAATATCTCTTCTCTACCTCTTTTCCCTTTTCTCTTCTTCCCTTCCTCTTTCTACCTTCCTTCTCCATCTCCCTTCCTCCTCTCCCACCTCCCCTGACACACACACTGCTAGTTCTCATGTGCTTTCTGATCTTAGTTTATACCTCGTGTGCCAATTTTTGTGGACCTCTGAAATCTGGTCACTGACTCATTTTTTATCACATAGCATCTATTCTTTATTATTTTTTGTAATAAAAATTAAACTATTAGACATACACCATGCAATTTATCATTTTAAAGCGTACAACTCATGGGGTGCCTGGGTGGCTCAGTTGGCTGAGCGTCTGGCTTCAGCTCAGGTCATGATCTCGCGGTTCATGAGTTCGAGCCCCGCATTGGGCTCTGTTCTGATGCTTGGAGCCTGGAGCCTGATTCAGATTCTGTGTTTCCCTCTCTCTCTGCCCCTCCGCTGCTCGCTCTCTCTCTCTCTCTCTCTCTCTCTCTCTCAAAAATAAACATTAAAAAAAATTTAAAGTGTACAACTCAGTGACATTTTTTTCAGTGATTTTTAGCATACTCAATTTAGTATATTGCACAAGTTTGTACAACCATCACCATTACTTAATTCTAGAATATTTTCATCACTCAAAAAGAATTTTCACATCCATAAATAATTCCTCCTCATTCTTCTCTTCCTTTAGCACTTGACAATAATTAATCTACTTTCTGACTCTATGGCCTATTCTGGATATTTTGCATATATAGAATCCTACCACACATGGTCTTTTGTGTTTGGATTCTTTCATAGCATAATGTCTTAAAGATTTATCCATGTTGTAGTATGTATTAGTACATCATTCCCTTTTATGGCCAAATAACAGTCTAATGCATGGACATATCACATTTACCCATTTACACATTTTGTTACCCACTCATCATATAAAGTTTCACTTTTTGGTTATTATAAGTAGTGCTGCTATGAACATTTGTGTACAACGTTTGGAGTGCATATAGGTTTTCAGTTTTCTTGTCTAAATACTTAGGAGTAGTACTGCTGGACCATGTGGTAATTTGATCTTTAACTTTGGAAGAAACTGTTACACTGTTTTCCAAAACTGCTTAATCATTTTATCATCCTGCCAGCCATGTATTAGGGTTCTAAATTCTCCCCATCCTCACTAACATGTTTAATTGTCCTGGTTTTGTTCATAGCGATTCTAGAGGGTGTGAATATCTCATTTTAGTTTTTATTTGCATTTCCCTAAAAATTAATGATATTGATAATCTTTTCATTAACTTATTTGCCAATTGTGTATCTTCTTTGAAAAAATGTTTATTAAAGTCCTTTATCCATATTTAAATCAGGTTTCCTTTATATTGGTGTGTGGTAAGAGTTCTTAATGTATTCTGGATTTTCTCCTATTCTGTGATTAGCCACTTTCTTGATAGTGTCTTTTGAAACATTTTTTAAATTTTATGTAGTCTGATTCACTTTTTCTTCTTTTGTTACTTTTGTTGCTATATCTGATAAACTGTTGCCTAATTCAAAGTCATAACTTATACAATTTATTTATAAAATTTGTTTTATTCTAAGAGTTTTATAGTTTATCTTTTATATTTAATTTTTTGATCCACTTTGAGTTAATTTTTATATATGATGTGAACTAAGGGTCCAGCTTCATTCTTGCATATTGGTATCCAGTTTTCTCAGCATTATTTTGTTGAATACTTTTTCCCACTGAATGGTCTTGGTGCTTTGTTGAAAATTATCTCACAGGCCTCTTTCATATCCTTTATCTCACTGTGTTAGTGTTTTCAGACTGCTGTAACAATAGCATAGATTGAGTGGGTTAAACAATGGAAACTTATTTTCTCACAGTTTTAGAGGCTAGCAGTCCCAGATCAATGTCCAGTAGGGTCAGTTTCTAGTGAGGACTCTCTTCTTGGCTTGCAGATGGGCACCTTCTCACTGTGTCTTCACATAATAGAAGAGAGAACTTGCTGTCTTGTGTCTTTCCTTAGAAGGAAACTAATTCTACCCGATCAGGGCCACAACTTTATGACTTCATTTAACCTTAATTACCTCCATCTCTAAAAACAGTCACATTAGGGGTTGGGCTTCAAGATATACATTTTGGGAGAATAGGAACATTCCATTTGTAATACCCATCAATATTTAATTTTGTCTGGTAAATTGCAAACTCTCCCACACCTAGTAAAGTGTCAGGTATATAATAACTATTAAATAAATATTTGTTGAATTCATGAATAAAAGTAACTTTAACCTAAAATTATAGTAGAGGAAATCGATGAACATA
This sequence comes from Herpailurus yagouaroundi, assembly GCF_014898765.1. NCBI lineage: Eukaryota > Metazoa > Chordata > Mammalia > Carnivora > Felidae > Herpailurus > Herpailurus yagouaroundi. Next base: position 30,156,739 of record NW_024412394.1, on the reverse strand, counting down.
TTTGAAGCACGTTTGTAGCAGGCTTTGATTTTCTTTTATGCTATAGTAGATACCATACAAATTAAACACCTTAGTTAACAGAGGCAGTCCAATTGTGGTCATAGAAAAGCATTAAAAGGAATATCATAATGTTTTCTTTATGAACAATTTCACTTCACTTTAAAACCTTTCAGTTTGCAGAGAAACTATATGAAGATTTTTTAATGTTGAATTGAATCTCTCTGAGACTTTGGGTATTTGAAAAAAATATTTAGGTTACAAAAGTAGGACAGAGCTAAGGAGATTCTTGAGATCTATTAACCAGGCAATTTCTTAAGTAAATGAATATTTTCTACAATTTATATCTTTGTGTTGATGTTGTATAAAATCATGTGTTGCATGAATAGCCCATAAACATGTTATAATTAAGAGTTCTAATTTTATATCAGATTGTTATTTATATGTTGCTTTTGATTATTCAGAGGTAGACAAATTATAACTAGATAATCAGAAACAGATAGGAGATTGGGCTGAGAGCATGTCACTCTTAAGTATGATTGCTGCTATTTGCATTTTTTAAAGGAAATATGTATCTAAAATATACATTCACATTTATTCAATCACCCAACATGTATTTATTGAATACATATCTATTCCAGGCACAGAAGACATATGGTTTGATAAGACAAAATTCTTAACTTTGAGGAGCTCACAGTCTAAAGCAAGACACAAAAGGAAAAAAAAATAGATACAAATGTATGTGATGAGTTTTATGTCTGCATTTTTATGGGGGCATTATTATGTAAGCAATTTCATATATTTATTATGTTTTTGTGGAGATGGAAAGGCTTTTAAGGTGAATTGGAACTTATTCTGCTAACTAGGGAGAAGTGGTTTTCCCAATCAGAAGCAAATGCTTACAGATATAAAGAGAATATCAGGCACAAAGAACTGCCAGTAATTTAGCCTAGAGGGAGCACTGGATAAATAAGAGGAGATGAAACTAGCAAGATCTGCAAAGCATAGGTCATGAAAGAGAGAGCGTTCAAACTTTTCCCTGTAGGATACTCAAAGCACTACAGGATTTTTAAGCAGAATGATAATCAGCATTTCACTTTAGAAAAATCACTAGGTAATGTAGTGTCATGAGGACAAGATGGAAAGCAGATTTACCCAGCAGCCCACAAAAGAAACAGAATTAAGACAATGTCTCCAAAATGATATAATTATAAGCACTCAGTGACTCATTGAAAGTGAAAAATGAAGCAAAATGGTGTCCAGAATAGTTAACAGTTATCGTTTGGGATTGGGGTTACATAATTACTTTTGTGGGTCCCAGGTACTTTTGTTTTTATGAGATACTTCCCCTGGAGGGGGGGGGAGGAGTAAAATTTTTATTTGATGACTATGTTGGCATGGACAATATGTTAATATTACCTATTAAAACACCTTCTTTGACCTAAAATTTCATCACTTTCTTCAGACTTTGAAATGGGCCCTAGGCACTGTGCCTATTATCCTTTTGGATAGGTCAGGCCTGATTGGGATAAAGGGTGATATGGATCATAAAGAATACAAGAGAAAAAAATTGTTTTAAAGAGTAAATAGTAAGCTAAGTTTAGAATATCATTGAAGTATTTTGTGGACACTGGGTTGAACAAATTAAAAAAGTCAAAGTTGATGGGGAATGTTTAAACTGAATGTGAATACTGTATGAAGGGTAACTGAAACTGTAGGTTCAAATGAGCTAATTTATAATGTTTAAGATGAAAAGCTACTATATTTCAGGATGAACTTGAGAAACTACTAACATTTAAGGAGCTAATGATGCAGGACAACACAGAGAAGGTACAAGCAGAGAAAATGGACTTTGATAGTGTCGCAGACTTTGAGTTTGGAGTTCTCTCTTGTCCATCAAGAAAGAAGATGAAAAATGAATATGAGAGAGGCTAATGTCTGGGAGGAGACAAGAGCCCTGAGTAAGGGCCCTTTCCCTGTATTTATTAGGATCAGAAGACTTATGTATGTGATGGACATGAAGAAATGATAAAACAGTAACCATTGACTCATGTGTGTAAGAGAAAAGGGGTTTAGAAGATATAAGGTGTTAGAGGTTAGGGTTAAGAAAAATCAAAATCTCAGTGCTGAGCAGATGGCCATTTACTGCAGGTACCAGCCACAGTATATGTTTATCTTAACTTTTCTAGGGGCTAAGACAGATAGAGCTTCTTACCTCAGAGTTAACAAGGCATTTTTCTCACTAATCAGCCCTGGGCACTTTCGCCCTCTGGCAGCTTTCCACCCTAAGCCTTGTTAACCCATTGGTGGAAGCTCAGAGAATTCTTAATCTCCCACATGATGGGCATGCAAAAAACTGGAGGACATAGAAGAATCTGGAGGAAATGATTAAATGGCATATAAACAAAGAGACAACAGTGTTGAATGAATGCATTTGTCAAGTGAGGGACAGAAAATATACCCTTGGGTTAGGCACGTTAGTCATCTTTGACAGAGTACTTTTCTTAAGAGAGAGTGCAGACAACACATTGCAGATGTTGAAGAGTAAATGGGACATGAAGAGGTAGTGTAAGTACTATAGACTAGAATTTTCCATGTAGCTTGGCTATGAAGATAGAGACTTGTGTGATAGAAAATCACAAGGGTTGAAAGGTTGCATTATTTTCCTTGGATTTTATTTAAAAAAATTATATGTATGCATATATACATACATTATATATACATATATATGTATACACATACATATATATATACACGTATATATAATGTTCATACATTTATATAACATGTATATATAATGTCCATACATATATATGTATGTATATATAATGTATGTATGTATGTATTTGCATAGTTTAAGCATCCAGTATAGAGGAATAACTTGAAACTGCACAAGACAGAGAAGATGTAATTGATAGAGGATATAGTAGTTGAGAATGTTTTTAATATTATAATTCGTGGGCTATGAGCATGAACATTGCTAGGTACTTTTTTAAAACTGCAGGATCTATTCTAGGACTACTGAATCAAAATCTGTATTAAACAGGATCCCAGGTACTTCATACACACATTAAATTTTGAGATGAGGTAAGTAACTTTCGGATTAGTGTCACATAAGCAGATTTTTTTCCATGAGACTAGAGGTAAGAAACTAGGGTGCAATCAGGTAATAAGTTTGCAGTTGGTTAAGTACAAGAGGTCAATACTGCTTATTTCAACTTTCAGAAGCTCTTCTGATAGAGAAGAGGTTGGGGTAAGCATAGATTAGGAATATTTGGAAATATGTCTTGCACTGTTTTTGGAATAGCTATGAAGAATGAGAAAGTAACAACTCACAGATTCAGAGAAACTACTGATAAGTGTATTGAGGATGGGTAATTACTAAGATTAGTAATTACTGACTAGGCAATATACATTTTATCCCAGTAGGTCCAAACAGCCCTTGCTTAGAAATAGAGAATTCAGAAATTATGATTTAGTGAGCTAATATTAGAAAGACCATAAGGGACTAAGAATGTTGAGACCATTGGTAAGAACTGGAAAGTAATTTCAATAATGTTTCTTTGGTTGGGTAGGTAACTGCTATATTGGAATACCAGTGAAGTCTGAAAGATTAATAAACACTGGGAAAAGATATGATTCAACAAAGTATACAGACTGATGAGACTTAAGAACACATTTATAAGCAGTATAGCATGAAAGAATATAGGTATTAGGGATCATAATCCAAAAATGGCATGCTGGTATTTAAAGTTTTGGATGTTGATGAGTCTAGGATTTGGCACTCTCTGGAGAATGAATTGCTAAGTAAAGGTTAAAACTGTGGAAGGAAAAAGTTCAAGTAATTGTGTTCTAAGATGTTTCTAAATTCCTTTACATGGAATTCTGAAGCACCATTCATCCCTGCCTTCCACCAAAGATCTCCAACTGTCGTGATAGTAGAGGGGAGGACTGTATGCCTACTGCCATGGTCCTACTAAGAAAGAAGCAGTAAAGGTAGAAAAAGCAACAAGGCATAAGCTTCAAAGGTGGTGGTGGAAAGCACTGCTTGCAGGTGAAAAACTAAAGGTTTAAACTAGGTACAGAAATGTATGTTCTACAACTAAAACCTTAAATATATGGAGGAGAGAAATGCCTTCCACACAGAGAGCTGCAGGGAGGGACAGATTTCATTGTAGCCACTGGGTTTGAAGAATTATACAAAAACTTTGACGATAAGCATTAACTAATAGAAAACTGCATGGCAAGTATACAGAGGCAAAATGAAAGTACTCTTGTGTTTTAAAAGACAGTGTATCAAGTGGGAAAAAGTAGAGAAAATTATTCCTCTGAGAACATCTACTTCTGAATGGAGTCAACAATGGCTCCCTTGTAATTACGACAAGGCTGACATAGGTAGTAAGAACTAGTATACACTTCCAAGGCCTTCAAGTCTAATCTCCACTTCCCTTCCCTGCCACAAAACTTTCTAGCTAGTGTGGAGGGGTGGGGTATGAGGAGGAGTTGTATCCGGAAATATCCTTTCTTGGTGTTAGTCATTTTGGGATGGAGAAGCAGCACCATTGATCCTGGTTGGACCTTCTATAACACTGTACCATCACTCCCAAAACTAGAATAATTCAAAAATGGTGCTTGGATTATTGAGCCTTCAATTCACTCATTACCCTTACCTCCCTTACATCATATTTGTGTATAATTTCTGAAAATGTCTGGCTCCCATAATGGACTGAAGTCTGAATTATGTATATAGTTACCATAAATTAATCATTTCTGTATCCTCCTTTCCAGCACTCAACAAAGTGGTTTATACAATAGCTACTCAATAAGAGTTTATTTTCTGAATCAATAAATCTCAATGATTTTGTGTCCCAGGACCTTCCAGTCTCAGGGAACAGAATAATACTCTTTGAGCAATCAGTATTCTTTCAGTAAGTAGGATGCAATACCTATCAATCTGTTCATGGAATTGATATAAAAAAAAAACTTGGCATAAGTGAATGGCATGTTTTTTAATGTTTATTTATTTTTGAGATAGAGCCAGCAGGGGAGGGACAGAGCGGAGGGGGGACAGAGGATCCAAAGCAGACTCTGTGCTGAGAATGGTGAGCCCAACATAGGGTTTGAACTCACCAACTCTGAGATCATGACCTGAGCCGAAGTTGCATGCTCAACAGAATGAGCCAGGCATCTCATGAATGGCATATTTTTGATCCAAATTTCAAGTAACTAGGTTTTCTCTTAAGATTGAATGTGGATAGATTAAACGTTTTAACCCATTAAAAATTGGGAGTTATAATAGGTTTGTTATTTGTCCCTCAACGTTTCAGAACACTCTTTCTGCTATGGGAAATTCAATAAAACCATCCTTCCTCCTAAGCCAGGATTTACCTATTATACATAAAGAGTATTATGTTAAATTATGTTTTATGTTAAGCTTGTGGTTTTTACCATGACTATGTTATGGCTATGTTGATTTTTACTTTTTATATTAGCCTTGTCTTTCCTGTAACATGTGCCTGTATAAAAGGTTTTTCTTCAACTTTCCATTTTTCCTGTTATTTGTTAGAAATGCATTTCATTGCAAATAATCAGAAAACTAACACATATGGATTTATTTCTCTCACTTTATTGGATGTCTGGTGATAAGAAGACCAGAGCTGCTGTACTGGCTCAATGATGCCATCAGGAGCCAGGGTCTTTCAATATTTCTGTGTGCCATTTGTTAGATATGGTTTTCCTTGAAGTTCCAAAAATATTCTTGTGCTTATTTATATACTGCTGGAAAGAGAAGAAGAAACAGTGAAGGGCAAAAGAGGCATTTCTGCCAACCTTCTCTCTTTTAAGAAGGCTTCCTGGAAGCTCTTCTCAGCAATTCCAGTATTTACTGCCCTAGCCAAAATTGGGTTATGTGGCCACTTGTCAACCAATTTCACTAAATGGTGGCATCAGAAAGAGGGATTGTAACTGGTGGTTGATTAATCATATCACAGTGTCTATTATTACTTTTATCATTAATTGGTATGCCTGTATAACACCCTTTCCTGAGGTATATACATTTTGGACTTTAATACCATGTTTACCTTATGCATTTTGATTTATCTGTATCTTTTACAAGGATGTGTTAATAAAATTATCAACAGTAGCTCATACTTATCAGACATTTACTCAGTGCGATGTTGTGCGTAATGATCTTATTCAGTCTTAATTATACATAGTATCAGTGAAGAACTGGGTCTTGGGTTGAACAAGTCATCTGAAGTTAAAGTTTCTTCATTTCTCAGGGAGTAGAAATTAAACATATATAAGCCTACTTTCTTCTATTTCTTTTGTTGTTGTTCTAATTTTCTTTGTGAATGATATTTCAGTTAAAAAGTGTTATACCATAGGGGCGCCTGGGTGGCGCAGTCGGTTAAGCATCCGACTTCAGCCAGGTCACGATCTCGCGGTCCGTGAGTTCGAGCCCCGCGTCAGGCTCTGGGCTGGTGGCTTGGAACCTGGAGCCTGTTTCCGATTCTGTGTCTCCCTCTCTCTCTGCCCCTCCCCTGTTCATGCTCTGCCTCTCTCTGTCCCAAAAATAAATAAAAAACGTTGAAAAAAAAATTTAAAAAAAAAATTAAAAAAAAGTGTTATACCATAGTATTTCTTAAAGTCTATTTGCATCAAGTACTGTTAAAATTGATATACATTAACAAGTTAAACAGTCGAATAATATTGAAAAATATTTGAAATATTTATATATTTGATTATGATTTGCTTTCTTATCTGAATAATAAGCTTTCTGAGCCTTGTGGCTATGTCTGTGTTGAGCATGTTTATAAACCCAGGGTCTAGTATGATGTTTGGTACAGAGAGTACACCATAGTTATTTATAGAGGAATCCTAGAGCTCTTCCTATGCTAATGAACTGGGTGAGAGTCTAAGAGATAGAATGCAGGTTCAAGTCCCTGCTTACCAAAATAAACCTCATGATTTGAAGAGCACATTATAGTTTTTGAATGTATAGTACACAACACACAAACTTCAAAAGACAGAAATATAGGTCATTCTTAACTTCATTTCCCTTCACAAAATGAACTAACAATTTTCCATGGAAAGGCACCACTGAGAAAATCTTTGAACACAGGGGTGAGGCTGAAGCACCTGCCCTGCACCACAAAGTCCAAATAGACTGTATCAGAAAAGTAAGAGGAACAGCTATAGGCTGACTGCCTTGCCCCTCCCCCAAGCTGGCACAGCACCTCATTAAGAGGTTTCCCCTCAGCCTACAGTTTCTCCAGTGGGAAAAGAGAGCCCAGGATGACATCCAACCCCACTCCACAGTGTTGTGAACTGTTCTGTGGGAGCCCCTACTCTGGTTTTTCCCATTGGGGATTTCAGAGGAACCTCTAGGGCTCAATCACTAAGAATCTGATTTTGACAGAGAAGGGGGAAAAGCTTATAACAAACACCACTGGCTCTTGGCAGACAAAGTTCCTACATAAAGAGCCTAAAATAATCATAACCAGCATCTTTGCTCATCTGCAGAACCAAGTGAGTGGTGCTATCTGATAAGAAAATTCAGTGGGATGCAGACTGTCTGATTTGGGTACTGAAATAAGGACTTTTGCTGGCCTTGAAGCCTAGTCTGCCTGCACCCAGGCCAAAAAGCTGACTCATATCCTCACCCATTGTGTAGCAAGTGGGGCTATGACCCTTTCCAACTAAAAAAAATCAAAACCACAATGAAATACCACCTTACACCTGTCAGAATGGCTAACATTAACAACTCAGGCAGCAACAGATGTTGGCAAGGATGCCGACAAAAAGGATCTCTTTTGCATTGCTGGTGGGAATGCAAACTCGTGCAGCCACTCTGGAAAACAGTGTGGAGGTTCCTCAAAAAATTAAAAATAGAAGTACTCTATGACCCAGCAATTACACTAGTAGGTATTTATCCAAGGGATACAGGTGTGCTGTTTCGAAGGGACACATGCACCCCAATGTTTTATAGCAGCACTATCAACAATAGCCAAGTATGGAAAGAGCCCAAATGTCCATCAATGGATGAATTGATAAAGAAGATGTGGTGTGTGTGTGTGTATACAGATACACACACACACACACACACATATACATACATACATACAATGGAGTATTAGTTGACAATCAGTAAGAATTAAATCTTGCCATTTGCAACTATGTGGATGGAACTGGAGGGTATTATGCTAAGCGAAATTAGAGAAAGACAAATATCATATGACTTCACTCATATGAGGACTTTAAGAGACAAAACAGATGAACATAAGGGAAGGGAAACAAAAATAATATAAAAACAGGGAGGGGGGCAAAACATAAGAGACTCTTAAATATGGAGAACAAACAGAGGATTACTAGAGGGGTTGTGGGAGGGGGGATGGGCTAAGTGGGTAAGGGACACTAAAGAATCTACTCCTGAAATCATTGTTGCACTACATGCTAACTAATTTTGATATTTATTAAAAAAATTAAAATTAAAAAAAATAAATTAAAAAAGGCTGTTTTGGAAAATTTGGGCATTTCCCGAAGTCATTCCTGTACAACTGAAGAAGAGGAGCTGAGTCACGGCCTCACCTATTGCAGAACATTGTTCCCAGCCCCATCTGACAGAAAGGGCTAGCAAGAACACATGGAACCTGCTACATAATCTTGCAATGCTTGAGGTGAAAAGTGGATGGATAAAGCTGATTGCCCCCAGATCAAATCCAGCATCTTTGTTAGACCAGAGAACTTATGGCATGGGTTGACTGGAGTTAAAACTAGAAACAAAGAGTCTGATTGGCCTTGGAGCTGTTTCTCCCACTGAGCCCAGGCAGGGAAAATAATTCACAGCCCCATTTATTGCTGAATTCAGTCTATAAGCCCATCTGACCAGATAAACTTAAAAGTACATACAGGAAGCTGAGTAGCTTTTCAAATAGCCCCTTTTACAGTAGCACTTGAATAGAAAGCACAACCTGTGGCTTTTTCTGTATGCAGATAAAAACTGGTAGCCTCACCTGATCAGGATATTTAGTCCACGTTCATGCCTTATTCAGTTCACTAAACAATGAGCTGTGCAGGCCCTTGGTCCTGTCCTGCTGCCCCATCAAGTTAGGTAAGCTAATTCATATCCACCTGCTACTTAGTATAGTACCAAGTCCTGATTATCTAGTAAGTCTGACCAGAGAATACAGGCAACCACGGAGTCCATAACACAGTCTCACTTGGGCCTGGAACCAAGCCAGTAGTCCTATTCAGCTGTTATCAGCCAGTGGCACACCCCTTTACCCTCAACTTCAGAGCTCAAACAATTGCCTCACTTAAAATAGACCCTAAAGCATGCCCCACCTGCCCAAGGATGTTACGAGCAGACACATAGAGAAGCCCAAACTAAGTTGACTGGTAAAGAACAGTCTCTGCCAAAGTGAACCTATGAATACTGGAAGAGGAGAATGCTTACTCAAATGCACAGATACCAACATAAGGCACCAAGGATTATAAAGAACCAGATAAATGCAATACCACCAAATGAAACTAATAAATCTTCAATAACTGATCCTAAAAAATATTCAAACCATCAGACAACAAATTCAGAATAATGTTCTTAAAGAAGATTAGTGAACTAAAGAACACATAGACAACTAAACAAAATTAGGGAAACAATGCATGAGCAAAATGGAAAGTTCAACAAAGAAACAGAAATACACAATATGGAAATGCTAGAGCAGAAAAATACAGCTGAATTAAGGAATTCAATAGAAAACTTCAAAAGCAGACTCAATCATGCATAATAAAGAATCAGCAGCCTAGAAAAAAGCACATTTGATATTATTCATTCAGAGGAATAAAAAGGAAAAAAAAAAGAGAAAGGATAAAGAAAGCCCACAGGGCCTATAGGATGCAATGAAAAGAAGTATTGGTTACATCAAGGGAATTTCAGAAGAAAAAGAGAAAAACAAAGGGATAGAAAGTATATTTAAAGCAATAATGGCTGAAAACATACAAAACCTAGAGAGAGAAACATCCAGATCCAAGAGGCCCAAAGAACCCCAAGTAGGTTAAAACTGAAGAGAACTGCACCAAAACACAGTATAAGTAAATTTTCAGAAGCCAAACAAAAAAATTATGAAAGCATTAAGAGAAAAGAGAAAAGTTATATACAAGAGAAACTCCCCACAAGACTACTGGTAGATTTTTTAACAGAAACCTTTTCGGATATGGAGAGAATGTTAGGACATATTCAAATTATTGAAAGAAAAGAAGTGTCAACCAAGAATACTATACTTGGCAAAGCCATCCTTCAGAAATGAAGGGGGAATGCTTTTCCACACAAAGCTGAGGAAACTCATCACAAGACCCGCTTTACAAGAAATGCTAAAGAGGGTTCTTTGAGTGGAAATAAAAAGAACTTTATCCAACATAAAAACATAAAAAGCAACATAAAACTCGCTGATAACAGTTACTATACAGAGAAACTTTGATTCTGTAATATGGTACTTATGGTGCATAATTCACTTACAATTCTAGTTTAAAAGTTAAACATAAAAATGGCCATAGTTACAATAATCTGTTGTTATAAAATATAAAAATATGTAAACTGTAACATCAATAATCTAAAATGTGAGGGGGGGGGATGGAGATTTAGAAGTGTAGCTCAGGGATTCTATTAAAATCACTATCAGTTTAGAACAGGGTTTTATAATTTTAACATATTTTATGAAAGCCTCATGGTAATCACAGGTGAAAAACATGTACAGGTTACACAAAAGAACATACTATCAAAGCATATGGATATCAAGAAGTCAAAGCATACTGGTACCAAAAGGCATTAAAACACACACACAGAGCAGGATAAGAAACAAGGAACGGTGGATCTGTAAAACAACCAGAAAACAGCAAAATCAAACAGTAAATCCTTAATTATCAAGAATTACTTTATTTTTTTTTTAATTTTTTTTTTCAACGTTTATTTATTTTTGGGACAGAGAGAGACAGAGCATGAATGGGGGAGGGGCAGAGAGAGAGGGAGACACAGAATCGGAAACAGGCTCCAGGCTCTGAGCCATCAGCCCAGAGCCGGACGCAGGGCTCGAACTCACGGACCGCGAGATCGTGACCTGGCTGAAGTCGGCCGCTTAACCGACTGCACCACCCAGGCGCCCCAAGAATTACTTTAAATATAAACAGAAACAGATTAAATTTCCCAAAAGACACAAAATGGCTGAATGCATAAAAGAAAAAAAAAAAAAAAGAAACAAGGTCCAATGATATGCTGCCTATAGAAGAGTCACTTTAAAGGACACATATAGACTAAAAGTGAAAGATAAAGATATTTCAAACAAATATCAGAAAAACAGGTAAAACCACCCTTATATCAGACAAAATAGACTCTCAACTAAAAACTGTAGGAAGAGACAAAGAAGATAGTTATATAACGATAAAAGAATTGATCCATAAAGTAGATATAATAATTGTAAACATTCATGCATCCAGCATTGGAAGACCTAAATACACAAAGCAAAAACAGAGAAAAAGGAGAAATAAACAGCAATACAATGATAGTTGGGGACTTTAATACCCCATTCTCAATAAAAGATCACCCATCCAGACAGGGAAGAGTGGATTTGAACAACAGTATAAAGGAAATGAACTTAACAGACATATACACAACATTCTATCAACAACAGTAGAATATACAGTTTTTTCAAGTGAACATGAAACATTTTCTAGGATATACCATATCTTGGACCACAAGACTAGTCTTAACAAATTCAAGAATATTGAATCATATCAGATATTTTCTCTGACCATAATGTTATGAAACTAGAAATCAGTAACAAGAGGAACACTGAAAAAATTCCTGAATACGTGGAAATTAAACACTTGCCTGAAAAAAAATGGATCAAAGAAGAAGTTAGAAAGGAAATAAAAAGTATCTTGAGACAAACAAAAATGAAAATACAATATACCAATATACTGCATATATGGAATGCAACAAAAGCAGTTCTAAGAGGGAAATTCATAGCAATAAACACCTATATTAAGAGCAAAGATCTGAAAGAAACAACCTAACTCTCTACCTTACAGAGGTAGGAAAAGAAAAAATCTGAGCTCAAAGTTAGCAGAAGGAAAGAATAATAAAATTAGAGCAGAAAAAAAATGAAATAGAGAACAGAAAAATAGAAAAGATTAACCAAACTAAGAGTTAGTTATTTGAAATGATAAACAAAATTGACAAAATTTTAGACCACCCAGGGAAAAAAGAGGACCCAAATAAAATTATAAATGAAAAAGGATATTACAATGGATACCACAGAAACACAAAGGATCCTAAGAGTTTACTATGAACAACTATATGCCAAAAAACTGGACAATTTAGAATAAATTTAAAAATTCTTAAAATATGCAAACTGCCAAGACTAAGTCAGGAAGAAATGGAAAGTCTCAATAATTATTAGTAAGGAGATTGAGAAATTTCAATTACTGGTCACAGAAAAGCCTAGGACCAGATGGCTTCACTGGTGAATTTTACTCAACAATTACAAAAGAAATTTCTTCTCAACACCAGTATTTCTCAAACATTTTCAAAAACTCAAAGAAAACAGAAAACTTCCAAACTTACTTTATAATGTCAGTATTATCCTGATACCAAAGTCAGAAAAGGACACTACCTTAAAAACCCATAGGCCATTATATATCTGCTAAATATAAATGCAAATGTTCTTAATATAATGCTAACAAATCAAAGTCTACAGCACATTAACAGGATCATTCACCATGATCAGATGGGATTTATACCTGGGAAGCAAGGATGGTTCATCACATGCAAACCAACGTGATACATCACCTTAATAAAAAAAAAAAAAAAGTCCTGGGGATTATCTCAGATGCAAAAAAAACCAAAAACAAAAACAAAAAAAAACAAACATTTGATAAAATTTAACATCTGTTCATGATAAAATCTCAACAAATTAGACGTAGAAGGAACATACCTCAATATAATAAAGGCCATATATGATAAGCCCATAGCTACTACTCAAGCACACAACATACTACTCAACAGTGAAAGATGGAAAGCTTTCGTCTAAGATCAGGAGTAAGACAAGGATGCCCATCCTCACCACTGTATTTAACATGGTACTAGAAATCCTTGCTAGAGCAATCAAGAAAGAAAAAGAAACAAAGGCATCCAGATTGAAAAGAATTAAATAAAATTGTCTCTGTGAAGATGACAAGATTTTATATGTAGAAGATCCACCAAAAATACTTTTGGTCTGGTCAAAAAATTAGTAAAGTTATAATATATAAAACTGACATACAAAAACACTTGTATTTCTAGATACTAACAACAAATTATCTAAAAAAATAAAGAAAATGATCCCATTTATAATAGTATCAAAAAGAATAAAATATTTAGGAATATACTTAACCAAAGTGAAAGATCTATACTTTGAAAACTAGAAGACACTGATAAAAGAAATAAAAAAAAGTCTCAAATATATGGAAAGGTATCCTGTGTTTACAGATTAGGAGAATATTGTTAAAACCTCCATGCTACCAAAAACCATATATAAATTACTCTAATTCCTATCAATATTACAATGGTATTTTTTATATAAGTGAAAAAAAAAACCCTAAAATGTATATGGAACCACCAAAACCTGAAACAGGCAAAGCAATCTTGAGAAAGAAGAATGAAGTGTGAAGAATCACTGCCTGATTTGAAGTTATACTATAAATCTATAGCAATCAAAACAGAGTGGTACTAGAATAAAATCAGTGGAACAAAATTGACAGCCCAGATATGAACTCAAACATGTACAATCAACTAATGTTTGACAAGGGAGGCGAGAATACTCAGTGGAAAAAAGATGGCCTCTTCAATAAATGGTGATGGAAAATTAGATACTTACATGTAAAAAAAAAAAAAAAAAAAGAAAAAAAAAAAAAGAAACGACTCCTATCGTATATCACTCACAAAAATCAGCTCATTATAAAGACTTAAATGTAAAGGGCACCTGCGTGGCTCAGTCAGGTAAGCGTCTGACTCTGGCTCAGGTCATGATCTCATGGTTCAGGATTTTGAACCCCACACCGGGCTCTGTGCTGACAGCTCAGAACCTGGAGCCTGTTTCAGATTCTGTGTCTCCCTCTCTCTCTGCCCCTTGCGTGCTCTCTCTCGCTCTCTCTCTCTCGCTCTCTCTCTCTCTCTCTCGCTCTCTCCCTCTCAAAATTAAACAAACATTAAAAAAAAATTTTTAAGGGGTGCCTATGTGGCGCAGTCCGTTAAGCGTCCGACTTCAGGTAGGATGATCTTGCGGTCACGATCTCGCGGTCCGTGAGTTCGAGCCCCGCGTCAGGCTCTGGGCTGATGGCTGATGGCTCAGAGCCTGGAGCCTGTTTCCGATTCTGTGTCTCCCTCTCTCTCTGCCCCTCCCCCGTTCATGCTCTGTCTCTCTCTGTCCCAAAAATAAATAAACGTTGAAAAAAAATTTTTAAAAGACTTAAATGTAAGACATGAAGCCATGAAGCCCCTAAAAGAAAACATAGGATAAAGGCTCCTTGACATGGTTTCTGGAAATGACATCTAAAGCACCAGCAACAAAATAAAAAGGAAGCATGTGTAACTCTATCAAACTAAAAAGCTCCTGCACAGTCAAGGAAATCATCAACAAAATGAAAAGGCAACTGGCTGAGTGGGAGAAAATCTTTGCAAGCCATGCATCCAATAAGCAGTTAATACCTAAAATAAAGAACACTTTCACATCAATAGCAAAAAACCCACAAATAATCCAATTTAAAAATGAACAAAAGATCTAAATGCACATTTTCCAAAAGATATACAAATGTCCAACAGATACATGAAAAGATGCTTAACATCTCTAGTCATTAGGGAAATGCAAATCAAACCATCATGTATCATAAGATACCAGTGAGATATCACCTTGTGCCCATTAAAATGGCCATCATGAGAAAGACGAGATAAAGTGCTGGTGAGGATGTGAAGAAAATGGAGCTCTTGTGCACTGTAGTTGGCATTGAAAACTGATACAGCCACTGTGAAAAACAGTATGGAAAATCCTCAAAAAGTAAAAATAGAATTACCAGATGATTCAGCAGTTTAATTTCTGGGAATGTATCTAAAGGAAACAAAAACAATAATTCAAAAACAATGCATGTACTCCATGTTCATAGCAGCACTATATACAATAGCCAAGACATGGACACAACCTACATATCCACTGATTGACGAATGGATAAAGTTGTGAAAAACACTCATACACACATATATACCCTGTAATATTATTCAGCCATAAAATATACAATGGGATGTAATTTAGCCACAAAATATGAGGAAATCCTGCCGTTTTCAACATGTGTAGACCTTGAGGGCATTATAAGTGAAATTAGAGAAAGAAATACCGTAGAATATCACTTACATGTGGAATCTAAAACAAAACAAAACTCCTAAAAAAGATCAGAGGTAGGGGTTAGATGGAGGGGAAATTGAAGATAGGTCCTCAAACAATACAAATTTCCAGTTATGAATATAAATAAGTACTATCGATGTAATGCACACCATGATGAGTATGGTTAACATTATTATATATGTGAAAGTTGTTAAAAGAGTGAATACTAAGTTCTCATTACAAGAAAAAACTATTTTTCCTTTTTTGATTTTCCTTTGTATTATATCTATATTATATCTATATGATGGATGCTAACAAAAATTGCAGTAATCATTTGATATGTAAGTCAATTATGCTGTACCCCTTAAATTTATACCATGATACATGTCAATTATATCTCAATAAAACTAAAAGAAAAAGTGAATCCTAAGGTTAAAAAACAAAATGCAAAAGTTTTTTTAAAGTTAAGAAGTAAATAAAACAAAAAGGAGAAAGAATATTCTCTTACCCCAATTATTCTTCAACTACTCAGTTTCTTTACCTAAAGGAACTACAGTTATTAAGATTTTGGATATCCTCCTAGTGAAAGTCTGTGTGTGAGTGTGTGTGTGTGTGTTACATGCACACACAATTTTTTTCATTAAGAGGAAGCATACTACATTCTCACTCTGTTATTTGATCTTTTGATTGAACAATATACAGCACTCTGTATAAATGCTTAGGGAGCAATTTCACTCTTCATTTAGTAGGAGCATACCATTTTATTATATGGCCCCAACATAATATAGCAAATCTGTGTTTAGGTTGTTTTCTGTATGTTTGTACATCATTTCACACATGTAAAAATATCTGTGGGATAAATATTTGAATCTGTTGAGTCAAAGTGTACGTGAATTATAAAATTTAATGGAATGCCAAATTATTCTCCATTAAGGTTACATGAATCTACACACTCATAATAGATATTTTCCCCTCAGCCTGACAACATAACACATAATTAGTTTGTTATCCATACACTACAGTTCTCGTAAATTATATTTAAGCCAAATGATATTTTTGAATTTTAAATTTATTCTCATATCTGCAACATTTAGGATTGTGCATTTTATTTTTGTATATAGGCCTTCCTGCCTCTCTTTAATTGTATAATTTGTTTAGTTCTGTTTTCTTCATAAACACCTTCTATTTTATAAAGTTGTGTGTGTGTGTGTGTGTGTGTGTGTGTGTGTGTGTGTGTGTGTGTGT
>NW_024412394.1:30109916-30140080 GCF_014898765.1 Herpailurus yagouaroundi | reverse complement strand
TGTGTGTGTGTGTGTGTGTGTGTGTGTGTGTGTGTGTGTGTGTGTGTTTGTGTCTGTGTGCGTGTATGGAGTGGAATATATGTGATGCCTAGCATATAACTTTTGATTTAAATGTAGTATTTTAATTAATCATTTTATACACTCATGATAGGTTTATGTGTTAATCTCATTTTAGAGAAGAAGAGACAGAGGTTCAGAGAAATTTTAATATCATAAAAGGGCCCACAATGGGTAAAATCTAAAACTGATTTCAAATCTGAACTCTCCTCATTAAATAGGGGCCTTCTGATTATAATCAATGTGTTAACATGGTTTTACTAATACTTTGTGTTATATTTCATTATGCCAAAATAATTCAATAAAATGAAAAGCTTATGTTTGGTCACATATACAATAGAACAGAATTATTTTCATATATAAATATTCTCAGTATCTCCTTTTTAAAAAATTGAGGTAAAATTGCTACATAAGCTTCACATGTGCCAACATTCTAATTTGGCGTCTGTACCCACTATAAACTGATCACGACCACAAGTACAGTTACCCCATTTCTAATGAATTGTTTCATTTTGTTGAAATACGTATTTATGTATTTTCAGGAAAGAAGGGCTGGCACTTTTAAAATAACAAACTGGAACAAGCTATGTGAAAATGATTTAAAATAACAACAATTACAATGCCTTCTGTGTTAACTATGTACCAAATACCTTTTTTTTAAGTTTATTTATTTATTTTGAGAGAGTGTGAGAAAGAGCAGAGTAGGGGCAGAGAGAGAGAGAATCCCAAGCAGTCTCCATGCTGAGAGCAGAGAGCCTGATGCAGGGCTCAAACCCATGAGTTCATGACCTGAGCTGACACAGAGTCAGACTCCTAACTAACTGACCGAGCCACCCAGGTGCCCCTGTACCAAATACTTTCTTAAGCACTTTGTTTAAAAAAACTACATCCTTACACAACCTTATGTGGTATGAAATAGGATTATTCCATTTTACAGTTAAGAATCCAAAACTTAAGTAACATATGTAATGGGAGAATAAGCTGGTTATTTCAGCACATGTCTAATATTAAAGACCCTACTCTTAATCACAAAATAATAAGGTGAAATTTTGTTAGTAAAACATACTATTTCAACATAAAACACATTATTTAAGAAAGAGACAGGAGTTGAGAGGGATTTGGGTATACAGAACTTATATAAGTGGCAGGTTTTCAGAGTATTTGCATTAAAAATCATATAGGACAGATATTCCTCTGTTAAGCTTAGCAGGGACCAATTAATTATATTAAAATTTAGTATTTTGCTCTGTGTGCAGCAAAAGCTCACGCACAAATGTCTACTTTTCTCTTAGAAATCCATACCTGAGATACCTCTTTTTTGTTTTATGAAAACATGAAAATGCCTATACATTCATTGGTCATGAAAGTCCATAGAATGTGGTAGAAAGTTTTGGATAAAGAACATACAGCTATGTTTGAATCCTAGATTTATGCAGCTATAGTAAAAAAAAAAAAAAAAAGAAAAAAGAAAAAAAATATTAGCGCTTTTGTTCTCAGTAAAAGAGGAGACAGAAGATCAAAATTTTAGATTTGATAGATTGACATTCTTATCTTATTTGAGAAAAATTTCCAATAAAAGAAAAAAAGTACCTGGCAAATGATAGGCATTCAATTATTATAAGCCTAAGGACTAACTAAAATGCATAATACATATCTCTATAGTGCTGATCAGTAAGATTTAGGCAATTCTGAAGATCACAGCTGAGAGAACTGAATTCATTCATTTGTTCATTTTAAATATCAACTCATTCAATGCCAAGCACATTTCAAGAAGACTAATATTTGCTTTGTTTGAAATGTCCTTTCCCGGCTATTCCCTTGATTTATCTTCCTTGACCACCGTTAAAAATAGTACCTGATCAGACTTCCTCTTATTCTGTTTGTCACTAGCTGGCACCATATAGTTATTTGCTGGTCTTTTTAGGATTTTCACCATGAGAATATAAGCTTCATATGGGCAGGGGCTTATTTGTTTATGGTATCATAATCAGTAACTTGAATTATGTGTGACATACTGAAGGTGATAATAAATATGCTTGAATAAGTGATTTAATAATTTATGCCATAACACAGTACGTGGTACCCATTTATTGTTATAAAATATTATTTCCCAATGTTCTTTAATGTTGATATGTTATTTCCGGTTTATGAAAATATTTTCCTTGTTTTGATTTAAAGTATTTTCACATTTCAAATAATGCTATAATATACATCTCTGTACATGAATGATGTCCAATTCTGATTATTTCCTTAGGATAGAATCCTAGAGAAGAATAGCTTGATCAGATGATTAACATTTTATAAATTCTTAAATATTTTGACACAGCAGTAGATTCACTTGCAACATCTAGTCCAGGCCCCTGTTGCTAATATGAACTCAAAAGATGTGCATTTCATTGAATGAATAGGTTTTGTGTAAAGGAATAGAGTAAGATGTAAAAGGAGCTCAGAGAAAAGATGTGGTCTAGAATATTCAAAAGTACTTATACACAAAGGTTGAAAACCATGGACTTGAGAGCTATCAACTACACAATAAGAGGGCAATAGGTTATAACAATTTTGGATGGGTGTGATCAAAATAGCAATCAGAGAATAATGCTTTTAAGTAGGTTCAGGGATAGCCCTTGAATCTTTATACAGAAGCCAATGAGTGTCTAAATAGAACAAAATAAAATGTCCCATAAACAAAAATGTTATTACTTTAGGCTGTGATATAGTCAAGATTAATATTAACCTAAAGGGGCTTCTAGGAAATGTGCTATTTAGTTGACCATAGGTAAACTAAACTGCTGTCTAATGGCATATTATTCAATGTAAGGAAATTACAAGCAAAAATCATGTTTTTGTGAACCATTCTTCATTTCATACATATTGGAGTTAGTTCTTCCACCTTATATTATTAATAGGTACAAATTAAGCATTTACAAATTTCTTCTGCTTTCCAAAATACCCTCAAATTCACATAAGCATGCCAGTAATTTAACACTACACTCTCTATTTGTTAAACACCTGATAAGTGCAAAATACTGCTAGATGATAGCTGAGCTAGAATAAGGTAAGTTGTTGTCCTTGCCCTTGGAAGATTTTAATCTGTTTGTAAAGAAGAGATATAAAATACAGGAAGTAACAAAACAAGAGTTAAATAAATGTTCAAGGGAAGAAGAGGCAGTGAGGTAAACAGCACTTGAATTACTAACAGCAGAGGGAGAAATAGAATCTGAATTTAGAAAAGGACAGCTTAATTTGAAATTCCAGGGAAGACTCTATGGAGAAGGTAGGATAAGCAGGATTTAGATAAAGCCAGTGGAAGGACATGGCATTATGTGGGGAGAAACAGCAGGACTTAAAAAAACATAGAATAAAAAGTATAAGGAGAGGAAGTGGGAAAGAAAATGATGTTTGTGTGAAGTTGATGGTAAATCAAAAGCAAACAACACTGAAGACACAATAGATATACGTAGAAAACTATGTTAAGACATTTAATAGAAGACTAAAATGAGTGACTATAACTTCTAAAATGGTTTGCCTAATGATTATGCACATAGTATTTTAACAGTGATCCAGTTGCTTTCATAGAGAATTGCAAAGGCAGGGGTTGATCCATAAATGGAGTTAATTGATACTAAGTGATTTCTTTCACCTTAAACCAGAAGGTTCATAAAATGTTTAGCCATTTACTTCATTGCTGTGTTAGAAGCACACTTAGGAGGAGGAAACTATAGAAGCACTGGGACGGACCCAGCATAATTTAATAGGCTAACAGCATTTCATAAACTCAGGGGTTGTGATTCCTAATCCTGCTCTTATAGTTAGCACAGCATGTGGCCTTTCTGCATTAATTTCTTTGGTTATAAAATAACTGTTTCCTACAACTCTCAAGGGGATCCTACAAAATCAATTGAATAACGACAGATAAGTACTTTGAGCTTCTTAGAGAGAAAACTAAATCTTATAATTGCCTTCTCCAACCACCTTCACTGTATTTTATAAAGTGAACTGGAGTATATATAAGAGATGGATTAATCTTATCTCTTCATTTTTTTCTTGGTAATTTGCACAAAGAGGAATTGCCACAGAAGTGAAGCACATAAAATTCTGTTCATAAATTATAAACATATGATATAACTAGCAACAAAATCACTTCTATGACACATGTAATAATTGAGGAATAACTCTTTACAATCAAACCCCATACATATAACATACTTCAAGTATTCTTTTTTAAGTTAAAATCCACCTTTAGAATGATTTTTACATGTTCTTTTGCTTTTCTGGAACAGATGACTGACTTTCACAGTCACCTATTTTTTGTGTGTGTCTAAATTCAACTTTATTTCATGGCATGCATTTTAAAGAAATACCTGGCTAAGTTTAAATGTGATGTCCTATTGTTGAGAGTGCTGCTATGAACATTGGGGTACAAGTGCCCCTATGCATCAGTACTCCTGTGTCCCTTGGATAAATTCCCAGCAGTGCTATTGCTGGGTCATAGGGTAGGTCTATTTTTAATTTTCTGAGGAACCTCCACACTGCTTTCCAGAGTGGCTGCACCAATTTGCATTCCCACCAACAGTGCAAGAGGGTTCCCGTTTCTCCACATCCTCTCCAGCATCTATAGTCTCCTGATTTGTTCATTTTGGCCACTCTGACTGGCGTGAGGTGATACCTGACAAAAAAAAAAAAAAATGTGATGTCCTTTCAGCATGGGGTGTTCTTCAAAAAAATTAAAAATAGAACCACACTCTGATCTGGTAATTGCATTACTGGGTATTTACTCAGAGAATATGAATATACTAATTCCAAGGGATAGATGCACCCCAATGTTTATAGCAGCATTACTTACAATAGCCAAACTATGGAAGCAGCCAAAGTGTCCATCAATAGAAGAATGGATAAAGAAGATGTGGTATATATGTATGTGTGTGTGTGTACACACACACACACACACACACATATATGTGTATATATATACAATATATAATAATTTTACATTATGAAATACAGTGAAGGTGGCTGGAGAATATGTATATATACATATATATGTGTATACACACACAATGAAGTATTATTTGGACAAAAGAATCTTGCCATTTGCAACAACATGGATGGATTTAGAAAGTATAATACTAAGTGAAATAAGTGAGAGAAAAAGAAATACCACATGATTTCACTCATATGTAGAATTTAAGAAACAAATGAACAAAGGGAAAAAGACAAACCAGAAGAAGAAGAAGAAGAAGAAGAAGAAGAAGAAGAAGAAGAAGAAGAAGAAAGAAAGAAAGAAAGAAAGAAAGAAAGAAAGAAAGAAAGAAAGAAAGAAACCAGATTCTTAACTACAGAAAACAAACTAATGGTACCAGAGAGAAGGTGGGTGGGGGGATGGATGAAACAAATGAACAGAATTAAGTGTACTCTTATTTTGATGAGCACTGAGTAATATATGGAATTGTTAAGTCACTATATTGTACACTTGAAACTAGTGTAATATTATATGTTAACCACACTGGAATTAAAATTAAAAAAAAGTAAGATGTGTTTGAACATAGAACAGTTCTCTGTATAGCACTAATAAGTTTTCTGTATCTGTTAAGTTATTTTGGGTAAATGCAATAGAAAGCAATGGAACTTAGCCTATTTAAATACAAAGGAGTTTTATTATTGCAGTTTCATGGTACTCAAAAAGCAATGAAAAAGCAAAGAAGCAAAGCCTCAGAAAGAGCAGGTGCCAGAACATCTCCAGGGATAAGATATTCCTAGATACAATAACCAAAGCACTGTCATCAAGTTGCCTCAGCTTTCCTGAAATCCCAGTCTTTCTCTGTTTAGATAACAATTCTCAAGCAGGGTGTGAATCTCATTGGCCCACCTTGAATCTAGCCTGGAATGGTTTGACTTAGTTTTATGCAGGGTAAGCTCAGGTGTTCTGAGGCTGTCTCCAGATCAGGAAGTCACCCAACATCCTTGGTGACTACAGGAGTTCTCATAAGCAAAGACATTTTTAGCTCACATGTATACAGACTCTTACTAGGATATGCCAAAGGGGATTTGAATAAAAACACCTTTAATAATAGCAAGTGTTGTTGAAAGTAAAAAAAGAGGGCATCTCTTGAGAACTAGGAAAAATAAAATTGTCAGGGCTTAAACCCATCTATAAAAATGTCATCGTAGAAATTCAAATGATTACTACTCAATAAATAATTTGGAAAGTGGAATATTACAGAGAATAGAAGGCAAGAAATAAAGGTAACAAAAATACAAGAACTAAATTCTGGAATGTTAGATATAGTAATTGAATCTCTTCAACAAACATACTAAGGGCCTTAGATGTGGATACAAAAATACTGAGAACAGATAATATATAATATGAAAGAAGTACCTTAGCATAGATCAGTTAATATCACTTCATATGTATCATGCAAACTTTTTTGAGGAAGGAGCCCAGAACTGCATTGTTTTGTTACTAAAAAGGGATAGAACAGAAGTGGTGGGGGAGTATCCCTGCATGCCAAGGAGGTGTGTAATTGAATGGGAATCCATGGATCTGAGGGTGGATCACAGTAGAGAACATTTGGGAAAGGATAAAAGTAAAAAAAAAAAAAAAACATAATTGATGTTGCTGTGGAAGTAGATGACAGCTCATTCGCCCAACAGATGCTTCCCTAATACAGATCATGAAACTGTCACAGAAGCAAGATATAGTAGTAGTGTGGGACTTCAAATGTCTGGACATCTGCTGGAAGTCTTGTTTTGCTAAAAGCAACAAATCTGATAAATTCAGTGGTGGTAGCTAATGTGTTCTTTCCGTTAATGTCATCCCCATATGTCTCAGCATTCTCCCAAATATACCCATCTACCAACTCTGCCCAGACCTTTGCACTCCATGCAGGAACACCAATCTCATGTACACAAACCCCTTACCATGCTACAGAATGTTCTTTCCTCTACTGGCTTTTTGTAACAACTGTCTTTTTTCCTAAGAAGATGGCTTCACTTCCAGTTTCTCAAGAGGAGTTTTCTTAGTTTCCCAAAGACCATGCAGTGAAGGATGTGGAGGGTACTTTATGAGTCTCTGGCTCTTGCTGCTGTTTCTAAACCATCAGGACTCAAAACCAATGGAAATAGGAATAATCTATTTTGATGCTCATGATACTTGGCTTTATCACCTTTTTGTCATCTCTGCCACCTACCCAGCATTTGTCAGTATCCCACACTCCCATAACCACCTTCCTTGAAGTCTCAGACCCTGGTTAACAGTTTTATCCTAGGCCTTAAAGCCTTGCCATTATTCTCAGTCCACATGGACAAGTCTTAGAGCATTGTGACTTCCCTTTTCTTTGCCTTCAATTTCTTAGACTCTTTCTCATTCCACAGTTACTCCCACATCTTTCACACTCTGGAATGGGTTTTTGTGACAATATTTTTTACTTCTGAAGTCCTATATACCACGCTCTGGCTATTTATTCAAGTTGCTCACTCCTTTATCCCTTTTACATCTGTTTTCTGGCTACATTTAGAGAGCCTATCTTTGACTACCTTGTTTTTTTTTTTCCAGCTTACCAGGAAAATCTTCCTTGCCTCTTATTCCATCTAGTTAGATCATGTTACACATAAATTCACCAATTCTCTTGCCAAAAGTCTCATATCCCAAACATCCTTTCTTTATAAGTCTCATTTGGCAAATTAGCTATCTACTTTCTCCACTCTGAGATCTAGGCTGTTGAGGAGAATGAGGAAAAATTCAGTTTGCAGATTGTGGAGATTCAATATTCAGACTTTCTAATCTCATCTTGTCCCTAAACATGATCTGAAACTCCTTGTGTGTGATTCTAACCAGCTTGCTTTCCTACTTGCAATACTCTCTAATTCAAAGAGAAAATAGAAGCCCTTAACAGAGTAGTTCTTAATATTTCTTGTCCCTATGTCAGACAGGATATTTTTGCATGGAAGTAGTGCAACTCCTTAACAAAAGTTGTTTTTGATAGTAAGGAGTTTTATTGCCTCACTTAAGAAAAAGCTCTGAAATACACAATTCCAGGGTTGGTTCAGCTGCATAATATTATCATTACAAGTCTAGCCACTTTCCATTTGTGGTAGACAGGTTAAGGTGTGAACCTTCATGATCCCTAACTTCTAGTATTCATGCCTTTGTATAATCTTTATTCCCTGGGTTCCCTTTATTCCCACACCCCAGGGAATGTAACTGGGTTCTAACCAGTAGAATATGGCAAAGGCAACAAGGTGTCATTCCTTTATGGTTTTCATCTTGCTAGTGGACTTTAGAAACTCTCCTTGTTAACTGTGAAAAAGTAAGCAGCCATATTCTAGAGTCCCCCATGTCAAGAAGTTGAGAGTTCCCTCTAGGAGCCAAACCTAGAGTTCCCTCTAGGGAACAACTCAAGCCAACAGGCAAGAATAAATTAGTGTCCTTGATCCTACAACCACAAGAAAATTAATTCTACCTTCAACTTGAGTGAGGCTGGCAGCATATTCTTTCCCAGCAGAGCCCTTGAATGAAGACACAGTTGGACACCTTAATTGCAGCCTTGGGAAACGCTAAGCACAGGCCGCAATTAAACTATGCCCTGGCTCCTGACCCACAGGATATGTGAGATAATAAATATGTGTTGTTCTCAGCCACTAAGTTTATGATAATGTATTACATAAGAGCCAATCTTGATTCTATTTGTCCTGACATGCCACAACCAATTCATCCATAATTCTGATTTGGTTTACCTTTAAAATGTAACCACAGATGGGGCACCTGGGTGGCTCAGTCAGTTAAGTATCTAACTCTTGATTTAGGCTCAGGCCATGATCTCACGGGTTCATGAGTTCGAGCCCCACATAGGGATCCTCGCACTGACAGTGTGGAGCCTACTTGGGATTCTCTCTCTCCCCCTCTCTTTGCCCCTCCTGCACATGCACATTCTCAAAATAAATAACTTAAAAAAAATGTAACCACTGCTTATGAGCTCTACCATAACCACATTCAACCAAGCCAGGATAATTAAATCTCTTCTAATTCTTATATTCTTTTACACTTATGATGTAATCTCTGCCCAACAGACAGAATGAACTTTTAAGAAACACAGTCAGATTATGTGACAAATCTATGCACCACTCAGTGCATAATTCTACAAAAGCATTATACCCCTCTAAGAATATATTTCACATTGTCTACCATGTCCTGCAATGGCCTTTAAGGTCTGATGAATCCCTTAACCTCATCTTCTACACTTTCCCAGAACTTGTTTTACTCTAGACAAACTGGCTTTCTTAACAGGCTTGGTCCTCACAAATGTCCACCTTGTGCCATGCACTAACCAGATGATAAAAACATTTTGTTTACTGTTTGATTTCTATAAAAACACATCAAATGTTACCTACACAAACTATTCACATTATCAGATTGGATACAGATGAAAATAAATTTGGAAATTCTCCTATTAAGATAGCCCAGCATGAATAATATGAACAATAAGTCATGTTGCACTCTTCCAGCAACAAATCGAATTTACTTCATGATTATGGTTATCTATGATAGACTGGATCAAAGATTGGTTATTTTCAAAAGTAAAAAGAATAGGACATGATTTTTTTAAAGACATTCCTCATTACATACAAACATTTCCAATGTGGCATTTCCAAGAATACCTCTAATTGACTTATTTCTCCTTCACATTTCTCTCGTATAATTGATAAATATCTGTTCATTTCCATTCTAAAAATAACTTCCATATATATCCTATTTTTTGGATGCAGTTCTTATCATAGTACCAGCCCTATCTTCGGGATAATTTTTTCCTACTTCTTTGCTGTTATCAAACAACAAATAAAATAGTATTTTTGGTTGAAGGCTACTAGGTAGTTTTTCTGAGTTATTTTATTCTCTGTGCTCCTTTGATACTTTGTCATTGTCTTTATAAGGCACCTAAAAAGTTGTATGTGATTAACACACTTGTATGCCCTTCCAGATTTAATGTTTTTGCAAAACCAGGTCTATATCATATTAATATTTTTCTCCAAAATCTATAAAATTGACTGACTCAATAGCCACACATGCAATATTTATGGAATAATTAAGAACTAATTAAGCACTACCAGAAGAAAAAGAATTAAAGCTGAACACTTTAATTCTACTGATTTTCATGTCTAGCACTATCTTCATTTTAAAGAAGCATACAGGCATTAGTAATCAAAATATTACCAAAAACTAAAGGTCCAAGGCCAGAATGATTGAGAGGTAAATTCTACCAAATAGTTGATGAGTTGATATCCATTGCTCTGAAACTATTCCAAAAACTAGAAGGAAAACTTCCAAATATATTCTACAGGGCCAGCATTACCCTGATACCAAAACCAGACAAAGACACCACAGAAAAAGAAAACTACAGGCCAATATTCCTTATAACCATAAATGCAAAAATTCTCAACATTAGCAAACTGCATTCAATACTACATTAAAAGGATCATTTACCAAGATCAAGTGAGATGTATTCTAGGGATGTAAGGATGGTTCAATATTCACAAATCAATGTGATGTACCATATCAAAACAAACAAACAAACAAAACCCCAAAATCACATGATGTTCTCAACATGCAGAAAAAGCATTTGAACAAATTCACTAGTTTCATAATAGCTCTGACCAAAGTGGGTTTAGTAGAGGCACCAATTAAACTATGCCCTAGTTCCTGATGCACAGGATATGTGAGGTAATGAAAGTATGTTGTTTTCAGCCACTAATTTTATGGCAATGTATTACCTAAGAGCTAATCTTGATTCTATTTGTCCTTGACATGCTTCAACATAATAAAGGTCATAGGAAAAACCCACAGTTAACATCATACTAAATTGTATAAACTTCCAATAATATGTTGAACAAAGGTGGTGAGAAGGGACACCCTTGTCTTGATGCTGATTTAATGGAAGTTATAGTCATAGCAAGCAGACAGAAAATAAGAATAATATTGGTAAGAAACAAGTTAAAGTCACTATTTGCAGATAACAGGATACTGCTTATAGAAAACCCTCAAGACTCTACCAAAAACTATTAAAAGTCACAAATGTATTTACTAAAGTTGCAGGATACAAACTTAATACCCAGAAATAGGTAGTTATAACACTAACATCAAAGTAGCAGAAAGAGAAGTTAAGAATTTAATTTATAATTGCATCCAAAAAAAATACCTAGGAATAAATTTAACCAAAGAGATGAAATACCTGTACTCTGAAAACTATAAAGCCTTGAGGAAAGAAACTGAAGAGGACATAAACAAATAAATGGAAAGATGTTCCATGCTCATGGATTGAAAGAACAAAAATTTTTAAATGTCCATACTGGGGCACCTGGGTGTTTCCATTGGTTGAGCATCTGACTCTGGCTCAAGTCATGATCTCACAGTTCACAGGTTCAAACCCTGCCTCAGGCTGTCTGTTGTGAGAACTGAAGTTGCTTCGGATCCTCCGTCCCCCTCTCTCTCTGCCCCTCCCCTACTTGTGTGTGTGCTCTCTCTCAAAAATAAACATTTAAAAAGTCCATACTACCCAAAACAATCTAAAATTTTGATGCAATCCATATCAAATACCAACAACCTCTTTCACAGTACTAGAAAAAAAAAAAAAAACAGTATTAAAATTTGTACGGAACTACCAGAGATCCTGAATAGCCAAGGTAACCTTGAGAAAGAAGATCAAAGTTGGATATATCACAATTCCAGTTTTCAAAATATACCACAAAGTTGTAGCAATCAAAACCATATGGTGCTGGCATAAAAACAGGTACAAAATCAATGGAATAGAATAGAAAATCCAGAGATAAACCCATGTTTATATGGTTTATTAATCTAGGATATAGGAGGTAAGAATTTACCAGGGGGATGTTTTCTCAATATACCAGTTAAGAAAACTGGACAGCTATAGGCAGAAAAGGAAAAAAAAAAAAAAAAAAACAAAAAAAAAAGGAAAAAAAAAAAAAAAAAACTGAACCACCTTCTAGCACCATACACAAAAATAATGGATTAAAGACCTAAATGCAAAACCTAAAACCACAAAAATCCTAGAAGAGAACACAGGCAGTAATTTGACATCAGCCATAGCAACATTTTCCTAGATATATCTCCTCAGGCAAGGGGTAAAAATACAAAAATAAACTCCTGAGACTACATCAAATTAAAAACCTCTTGCAGAGTGAAGGAAATCATCAATAAAACAAAAAGACAACCTATTTAATGGGAGAAGATATTTATAAATACTATATTCAATGAATAGTAAATATAAAAAATATATACAGAACAAAAATACATACAACTCAACATCAAAACAAAAACCAAAAAGCAAAAAGTCTGATGAAAACATGGACAGAGAACCTGAATAGGCATTTTTTTTTTAACCAAGGATAACATACAGATGACAAGAAGGAACATGAAAAGATGCTCAGTATCACTAATCACCAAGGAAATGCAAATCAAAACCACAATGATCTACGTCTCCTTACACCTGTCCAAATGGCTACTATCAAAAAGACAAAATTAAGTGTTTGTGAGGAAATAGAGAAAAAGGAGCCCTTTGGCACTGTTGGTGGGAATGTAAATTGGTACAGCCATTGTGGAAAACAGTATGGAAGTTTCTTAGAAAATTAAAAATAGAACTACCATATGGTCCAATAATTCCACTCCTGGGTATTTACCCAAGAAAATAAAAACACTTACCTGAAAGATATTTGTATTCCTATATTTACTGCAGCATTATTTATAATAACCAAGATATTAAGTAACTTAAGTGTCCATCAATAGATGAATAAAGAAAATGTATATCATATATATGCATATTTATAGGGATTTTTTTTGTTGTTTTTTTTACAAATTGAAGATTATGGCAACCCTGTTTCAGGTAAGTCTATTTGCTCACCTCATAGGTCTGTGTCATATTTTGGTAATTCTCACAATATTTCAAACTTCTCTATTATATTGCATAGTGATCTGTGCTATTGATAATACAGCTGGTCCCCAAGAGATTTGATGGGGATATACAATGAAATTTCATGCCTGTTAATACTGCATCCAACTACAGTCCATAGATCAAGTAATAATTTCAACTTTTAAGTCTTATTTAAGGTACACATTTTATAAGTCTATGGTTGCCATATAGTGATTTTTCTGATGGATCTGGACTAAGTACATTGAAAGACTTCTGGAAAGTATTCACCATTCCAGATGCCATTAAGAATATTTGCGATTCATTAGAAGTCAAAATATCAACACTAACAGAAGTTTCGAAAAAGTTTATTCCAACCATCATGGATGAGTTTGAGGGGTTTAAGATTTCCATGAAGGAAATTAACACCAGATGTGGAAATAGCAAGAGAATTAGAGGTGAAGCTTATAGATATGACTGAATTGCTTCAGTCTCATGCTAAAACTTAAATGGATGAGGAGTTGCTTCTTATAGATAAGCAAAGAAGGTAGTTGCTTGAGATGTAATCTACTGGTGAAGAGGATTTGAAGATTGTTGAAATGACAACAAAGGATTTATAATATTACATGAACTTAGTTGATAGCCAACTTCAGGGTTTGAGAAGATTGACTCCAATATTAAAAGCAGTTCTATTATGGATAAAATACTATCAAATAGCATCATATGCTATAGATAAATTGTTTGGAAAAGCAAGAGTCAATCAGTGTGGCAAAATTCATTACCTTATTGTAAGGAATTTTCATAGTCACCCCAGCCTTCAGCAACCACCATTCTGATCAGTCAGCAGCTATCCACATCTAGGCAAAATTCTCCACCTGCAGAAGATTATGACTAGACTCATAAAAAGCTTAGATGATTGTTAGTATTATTTAGCAATAAAGTGTTTTTTAATTAAGATATGTACATTGTTTATCAGACAATGCTATTTTAAAAAGACATAATGCTACTGCACATTTAATAGACTATAATATAAACATAATTTTTATATTCAATGGGAAACAAAATATTCATTTGACTTGCTTTATTTCAATATTTGCTTTATTGTGGTGCCCTGGAACTAAACCTACAATCTCTCTGAGGTATACTTGTAATTAGTAGTATATTGGCAACGTGATGCTATTTATTTGTTTTTTTCCCCTTCTTACAAATCACTGAGAAACAGTTTAAAACACTAATTAATGGGAATACTGATATTTTCAACTGATAGGGTGAGAAAATGGAAAATGAGATTGGAGGGCTCAAGAAATTAGAAATATGAAAGAACGGCTAGACAGAAAATGTTCCAAATAAACTGAGCACACGTGTTGTCTTCTATTTCCACCTGACTTCTTTGCTTACCTATATTTCAGAACAATGTAGGCTTTGCATGGATTCTGAATTTCCCATTAGTTTATCACTTACTGGTCACTTGAAAGGTAATATAATAAACACACTCCGCATTACATATGCAATTTTTTCATGCCTTGAAATATACAATGTTATATAGAGCTCCGTGACTGCAGCTGAAGAATGAAAACTAGAACTGCCCTTCCATAAACACACAGGCAGCCTGGCTGGGAATCTGGATGATCAAGGGCTGGTTCATAGAAATGGATGGAGTTTCCAATAGGGCACAGGAGACTAGTAAAAAAAAAAATAATAATAATACTATGATCCAAACAAAAACAATAGAAGTCCAAAGCAGAGTTTTGTTATCTGATTGCACTTTCTAGTTTTCTTCCCATGTGTAATTGAGGTAGGAATTTTTCCTTTCCAGTGAGAAAGAAAATAAGATTAGTGGATAACTATGTGTACACATGCATGTGTGTATCTGTCTGATATTTAAGGTGAAGGAGCAGGGAGTCTTCCCTTTGGGTACCTCCTACTGGTCTAGCATATGGACATAGGCCAGGTTGCATTTGCAATGTAAGAAGTGTAATTGTGTATCACAAGTCAGCTGGCCAAAGTAGTTACAATGAAGGATCTTCCTTAACACCACACTCTCTCATTATGAACAGCTTACCGGAATTTTAGAACGTCTTTTCTGCCATCTCTTTGGTGAAAATAAATTCATATTATATTATCAAATACAAATAAAAATATAATTACATCCACTCTAGTAATCATACCACTTGGGGCAATATAATTTTAGGTCAATTTATCATTATTTATACTTGGAGCAATGTAATTCAAGATCAACTTATTATTTATACTTGGGGCAATATAAGTCAAGATCAATGTATCCTTATTTAGTTTACTTCACTATATGCAAGATATTTTTTGTTATATCTTAGAATATTTGATAGTTCTTTAAAAGCTATTTACTTTTCCTAAATTTTTATGAGATTTTTTTTGAAGAAAGGAAAAGCCAAATTTTAGTGTAAATTATGAATACCTATATGGAATATAGTTGGAAAATAAATGATATGAAAATTCTCATATCTGTTTTTATGTCAATATACAATATTCAGCAAATAAAAATGGTAATGTCCCCTGTATATCAATTCGATAAATATTTAAACATCGCTATGAAGTCAAAGCACTATTTAATGTGCCCACTTTCTCCCTTCTTGATACATCCTTGTTCCATTCTCTGCCAGAGTTATAGTATTATTCTCATATCTCAGCTCAAACAGTCTTCACTAAAGTATCCCTGACACCTCAATATGGATGAGTCTCTCTCATGTATGCTTTTAAAGTCCTCCTTTATTTAAGAGGCTTTGAAACAGTTTTTTTTTTATGCCAGAGCCCAGCCTTATACTTTTCCTGCGAAAAGGTAAGCCCTTGTTAACATCTATCTCAGTCTATAAGTACCAGAACACAACCATCAAGAATCACATGTATTCTGCATTAAAGAGAGAGTGCAGTTTCTCACCTGGGTCAGTGAAAATTCACCAGAGGAACAGGTGAGAGGCACTGTGGAAAGAATAGTGAATAATGGACAGATGTAACAAGATGTGGAGGCAGAGAAGATTCAGACAGGTTACCCTTCCAAAACTAATATAAAAAAAACTTGATTCAGTTCTCCCCTATTTGACATAAACGCATGACTTAGATAGGGTCATTTGATTCTTTACTTTGGATTCCTCTGGGAGACTGTTTGGTTAAAAAAATGCTGAAGCCTCCAGCTGGGTTTTTGTGCATATCTTCTCTGGGGAAAGCAGGCATAGTGGTACTTAGGAAAGTTCCTTGGTCCACTGGAGTGGTAGAGCTTGTGTGTGTGTGTGTGTGTGTGTGTGTGTGTGTGTGTGTGTGTGTGTATCGCGGGGAGGAGGCAACAGCTCTAACCCGGGGAAATTTCCTTATCATGAAAAAAGATCGGATCTCCTTTTTGTAAGATTTACAGGTATATTAAAAGAGATGCATTTTATGGGCATCGAAAACCCCCCACACTGTATATTTTAATATACATTTACAGAACTGTTATTGAAACCAATGAACTCTGTAATGTTTTTTTAATGTGCCCAAAGTTTCTAGAGTTACATGGGAATTGAATTTACTTTTTTTCTGTCTGTGAAATTTTAAGTAGAGGAAGAGTTCAATGCTTTTACGTGTTTAATTCCCCCAAGCCTGACCATTCTTGTACCCTGTTGCTTCTTCCTATGATCTGTTTGCCATACTATCCCATGGTGCCTCTAAAGGTAATTACTGGAGGCACCAACGAATTTGAAAGAGCCAGAACCAATAGTCTAAAAGGAACAGTTTATTTTTCCCTTCCTTCTGTATGTATAAATGCCCCAAGTTCAACGTGTGGCTTACACTGCTTCCCTCTTAATTCCTCTTTATAACCTTCTCAATTATCATGTCCCTTTTCCATTATGCTATTAAAGTCATATACAAGGAAAAGTGGAGTCTGGAAAAAATTATGTCTATATTAATTTATTGTAGAACCTATCAGTTTTAATCATATCAAAGTAGATTATGGTTGTATAAGTTAATTCTCCAAGTTTACTTGAATTCATTATCTCTATTGTGGTTATTGTGACTCTGAGGAAAAATTCAAGTGATAATCCTTTTTACCCTGAACTACTCACTGCCTTCTAAATTTAATCCTCTGTAGGCACAATTAAGCATTGGAAGTTTGTTTGGCATTACTTGTGGGATTGTTTACTTATTTGTATTAATCTTGTTCTGAGTACACTTTGGAAAGTGAAATCTAGGAATTTGGTAACTCAATCACAAAATACTTTTTCTCCAGGAAGGGTATGATTCTTTGAAAGTAATACTGACAGTTCTTTCAGTATGTATGTATGAAATATGTGATGGAGGAATAACTTTTAGTGCTATGAATAAACAAGTTTTTTATCAAATACTTATGAAAAATTTAATACGTGCTGACTCCAATTGGTTCACTGCAAAATATTATAGTAAAATTCTATATGTTCCCTATTTAATCTTTGTTGCCCTTTATGGTCTCCTTCCTGGGATCCACCATGAGGGCCACCTTCTATATGATCATATCTGTGTTGGATAAAGAAGGATAGCCAGGTAGACCTGGCCTTCTCAATGTTTATACCAACCAGCTGCAACCTGGCCCTGACCACTTCCCAGCATGCCTGATATTTCCCCCTCATTGACTCCTTGGCTCATCACTCTCAGAAACATTCCAAATCTCTTCAGCCCATAAGCTTCTAATTTTTCCTCCTCAATCTCAGAGCAACTCTCTTCACTGAATGTTTTGGGACAATTAAGTCCTTTCATGGTTTTAGCATTCGTCTCCCCACTCCCACCCTCTTCATTCTTTCATATAGTCTCAGGAATGGAATGGGGTGGAATTGTCTAAAATGTAGAACCATAGTTTTGATGCCACTTTGTTAGCCTGAGGAGCCCTAACTGCATGTTAACCCTTTGAGTTTAAGCATTTTAAATGCCATTCTCCTAATTTTTTTAAATCATCCATTGAATTAACAAACATTTACTCAGAGCCTACTATATGCAATGGGCATAAAGAAGGGAAAAAAAGTGAGTTTTGACATTAAGGCATTCACAAACTGATATTTAATCATTCCATAATGTGGCGAGTGAAATAAGAAAAGTCAATAAATATTATATTGAACTCTCACAACATCCAGGCATTGTATGTATTAAAATAATTTAATATAATTCTAAAAGCATGACAAAAATCTTTCCAAGGATGGTCTATGCTTATTATTATTATCATTATTATTTACTAAGAAACTGGCTTTGAGAGGCTAAATAACTTGTCAAGCATATACAACTAGAGTGGAAGAGTTGATATTCAAACCTCTGACTCTGTGATTCCAGGGTTCATGTACTAAAAGTATAATATCTATACAATTATAATGGATTGCATAAAGTATTATGAGAGAACAGCAGTGTCTGATTCTAGATTGGAATATTGCAAAAGTTTCCATGGAGCAAGTTATACCTCACTGTCTTAGTAAGTGGTAGTTGGATATAGGTAAAAGACTACATGGGTGTTCTCCTAGAGGGCATTGTACATAGTAAGATGACTATCAGCAGCATCAATAGAGCAAAAATGATCTGGTATTTGAAGATTGTAGGGTAAAAAGATAGAAGTGGCTGAAGATTATGATGAGAAGGAGGCTAGGGCCTTGTCCTTGAGGGCCCCGTATGGCACAATGAGGAATTTAGATAAGAAGCATTGGAAGCCAGTATAATTTTAATTAAAAAAAAAAAAAAAAAAAAAGCTTCCAAGGGCAGATTTGTATTACTTATTCGTAACTCTACCTAGAGTTATGGGAGAGAGTTAAAGAAGAAAGCCAGACAAGAAACAGAGACAGAAGCTAGACAATTGTTCCAATAATCCAGGTGAGAGGTGATTAATGAGGGCTCTGCAGAGCAATGACACTGGCAACAAGCAGATCTGCGCTATCATTCTGGCTCTGCCACCTACCAGCAGTGTGACTTAGGGCTAGTTTTTAGCCTTTCTAACTTCCAAGTTCCTAAAATGGTAAGTGAGGGTAATAATTCCTTCATACAATTCTTGAAAGAAAGAAATGTGATAATCCATGTAAACTGTTTAACATATTGCAAGGCACATTTTAAGTATTCAATAAATTAGTGATATCATATGTCCTTGCAAAATCAACGCTCAATAGCTTTCTTGGGGAGCAGGACATGGAGCATTAGTTCAGGTTTTGTTTTTGGAAGTCAGGATTAAATGTTGCAGTTGATGGAGCATGTCTAGTACACTAAGATACAGAGATTTTAGACACAAGCCAATATAACAGGTATCAATCTTAGTGCATAAACCTAAGGTATATTTCATACTAAAACTGCATTAAGTCCTCTCTCCATGTCAGAGTTTCAACTTCAGGAACCACTGGGGCTCCCTCTCTTGTATAGGTCCCATAGGCTACCAAAAATCTAAGGTGGGATCCAGACCCTTAATACAAAGTGATGTCATTATTTCCTTGGATTCTTCTGCTCTCCAGTATGAGGACAAAAGATGGTCTTCAAATGAGCTGTTGGAGGGCAATACTCTCAGTAGACTCAGTATCTTTTTGTTCAGATTATGCCACCATAGCAACAAATCCCAGAAATTCTAACGTTTTTCTTGCTCATGCTGCATGTTCATTTCACATGAGCTGGAGAGCTGTGCTGTGCAGTGTGAACACTCTGGGACCCAGGAAAACTAAACACTTCCAGGCATAGTGGCAGAGCGAAAGCAGCAGCATCATACATCCCTCATTGACTGTTTAGGCTTCTACCAGAAAGTGAAATGCTACTTTCTTTCATATTTAACATTAGCTAAAGTCATAAGGGTACCCTGAAATCCTAAAGGTCAACAAAATAAAATCTGAGCATGCACTCAGGAAGAGAAACATATTTGGCAAACAGCGCAAAGGCCTACTGCAGATACTGGTCACACTCCACTTCCCACAGATTTGCCCACGATGACCTTTCAATCTGTTCCTCAGTCTGTAAAGTGTAGAATACTGTCTCTACTAATTTCCACAGCAAGCTTCAATATGAGGCATTGCTCACTGATGGGGGATGTATCTCCATCATTCAACATTTATCCCAGAGACCACCACCCTGAGGAATCTCCATCTTCCAAGAATAGTACACTTTCTTTTAATTAAAAAAAAAAAAAAATTAACATTTATTTTTGTGAGACAGAGAGAGACAGAGGATGAGTGAGGGAGGGACAGGGAGAGAATGGGACACAGAATCTGAAATAGGCTCCGGGCTGTCAGCCGAGCCCAATGCAGGGCTTGAACCCACCAACCATGAGATCATGACCTGAGCCGAAGTCAGACGCTTCATCAACTGAGCCACCCAGGCACACCAAGAATGGTTCACTTCTGCTTCTCTCTGTTTAAGCTTTGTTTGCCCCACAAAATCTTGAAGATAACATCTGTAAATTCTGCTTTCCGCCCACCACAGTTTTTAAAAAACTTAGGTCTGTATTACCCATTACTTCCTCCCAATCCAATTCCCTAGACAAAGGGTTCTGAGACACATTCCATGAGACAGCATAGGGTAAAATGCTTTCAGCCATGAGGAAAACATCTATACAAATTACATTACATAAGTTTCAAACCTGACACATCTTAATCAAAAGCCAGTGAGCAAACCATAGTCCTTATGAACTGTCTAAGCTTTGGGAATAGTGAGGATCTGACCAAATCAGGAGGCAGAATGTGGAAAAAGCCTCTGAGACAAAGGCAAAGAGAAAGAGGGAAACTTAGCAGTAAAGCCTGGGCATGGCACAAAGGGAACCAAGGGCACAGAGTCTGTTCATAACCCAAATATGACGGTTTTAGTGAATGGAGAGGTAAGGGCTAATATTCAAGTTTGAGCCTGGTTTCTTGGGTGATACTATCATTTATTCAAATACTTAACACTGAAAGAGAAGTAGGTGCTATTTTTCTTTAACTGAGGGAGGGAGTCTGGTTTGGTTATGTTCAATTTGAGACATCTGTGGAGTAACAAAAAACAAAAGACATCTAGTAGGTATCAATATGTGTGAGCCTGGATCT
The DNA here is from genome assembly GCF_014898765.1 of Herpailurus yagouaroundi. Lineage (NCBI taxonomy): Eukaryota > Metazoa > Chordata > Mammalia > Carnivora > Felidae > Herpailurus > Herpailurus yagouaroundi. The sequence continues at coordinate 30,119,100 of NW_024412394.1, read as the reverse complement.
CAGCAATGGGTATTTGGATTAGAAATAAAGGCTCAGGTCGCATTAGTGCATAGGTGGTTGGTGAAGCCACAGAAAAGATTAAATCTCTCGGGGAAAGTAAGGGGATGGGAAAGACTGGACAGCTCACCTTGCCTTTGTTTGGGGGGGAAAAAGAAATCCTTTGTCAAGGTGACCACTGGATTTAATCATTAAACCATCTCTTCTTGGGGCGCCTGGGTGGCTCAGTCGGTTAAGCCTCCGACTTCAGCTCAGGTCATGATCTTGCGGTCCGTGAGTTCAAGCACCGCATCGGGCTCTGTGCTGACCGCTCAGAGCCTGGAGCCTGTTTTGGATTCTGTGTCTCCCTCTCTCTCTGACCCTCCCCCATTCATGCTCTGTCTCTCTCTGTCTCAAAAATAAATAAACATTAAAAAAAATTTAAAAAAATACCATCTCTTCTCTGTCAGATGATGGTGTTTATTCATATTCTGTCTGATAATTGATCTCTGGCTTATTCCTATATGCTGATACAAAAAACCGACCCTCAAATATATACCATGCAATAACTGAAACAAATGATGCCATTGCTTAACTTATCAGCTAAATAATAATTGCTATTACAAAAATAATGATTTGAGTTTCAACTGGGTGGCAGAATCTAGTTTAAGCACTTTACATACAGTTGATTTAAATTTTCAGGAAGACCTCATTCAAGTACATAGCTGTATCTTCATTTGTTTGTGGAAGAAAACAGACTGAAAGAGAGAGTGAAGGGAAAAGATTAATCTAGGATTTAAGTTTGCTTTTTTTAAAAACTTCTATTAACAAGTTAAATGCTGTATTACCTACGGATGAAAGTATTGATTGATTTAGAATCATTAAATAGTGATTGTGTTTAGTTATTAGAGGTGAATTATAATTGAGGTCCTAGTTTAATTCTCTTTCAATCTTGCTATCCAAAGATCAACAACAACAACAAAAATTACTTTAAATCACACACATGAACTAATAAGTGAATTTTCTCCTAGTCTTACTGGAGCTAATTAATACCCTCAGATTCTAATGTTTCCATTGGAGTACTATGTGGCAATTAGAAAGAATGAAATATGGCCCTTTGTAGCAATGTAGATGGAACTGGAGAGTGTGATGCTAAGTGAAATAAGCCATACAGAGAAAGACAGATACCATATGTTTTCACTCTTATGTGGATCCTGAGAAACGTAACAGAAACCCATGGGGGAGGGGAAGGAAAAAAAAAAGAGGTTAGAGTGGGAGAGAGCCAAAGCATAAGAGACTCTTAAAAACTGAGAACAAACTGAGGGTTGGGGGGGGGGGGGAGGGAGGGGAGGGTGGGTGATGGGTACATGAGCACTGGGTGTTGTATGGAAACCAATTTGACAATAAATTTCATATATTAAAAATAAATAAAAAATAAAAAAATGTTTGCATTGGGCAGTATATATTGAATGTTTTAGAGAGTGCATGGAACATTAGTCCTTTCACTACAAATAGTTATGGTGGACTCTTACAAGAGCTTAAAAATGCCTTATCACATTTGTCACCTGGCAGTGTGTAGGAGTCCTGTTCTGGGGAGAATCACATAATTAGTAAAAAATACCTAACATTATTTCTCTACACAGCTAACCAGAAATTGAAAAATGAAAACTAGTAATGTTTGTTGAGAAAAATAAAATAATAAATAGCTCTTAAATAATGACTAAGAATTTAGCTCATACTCTGCATGCTGTCCATATTAAGGTGAAGGAAAATTTTTTTAATTGCCAGTTTTGACATGGTCAGCTTTTTAAAGGTAAAGTTTCCTTTACTTACATGCGATTTAACCCTACAAACCTATTTTTTTATCTGCTGTAATCTGACTGAATTATGTGAACAGTTTTTGGCAAGACTACTAGAAATCTACTAGCCAAACTTTCTTATTATTGTTTCCTTCCATGCATTACAAATAGAAACTAATCCCCCCCTTCTGATTTTACCACCTTTTGGTATAACTATTTTATAAATAATTATAAAGCTGTGATATGCTACCATATTCACTGGGATTTTAGAAGTTAAATCCCTAACATTCATTATTAACACATGCAACTTTAGTGGCTTAAATGGGTATTTAAGAAAGTTTCACCTCATCTGTGTATGGCAACTCTTAACAAATTACTTCAGAACAGATATTAATGTTTAACGCATTTATTTCTTGGATGTTCATTTGAAAAGAAGTCTCTTAGGCTGTAAATTATCAGAATGATAGGCTGGAGAGAAGGAAAATATCTATATTTTTCCTATCAATTAAACACCTTTGATTTTAGAGTCAATGTCTTTAGTGAAGTATTGCAAAGCTGTTAAACATTGTTCAGGTCTATTCAATTACTCTCGCTAAACATTTAAAAACTCCACAGGGAGAAATCGTGTTCCCAATGTCAGTGGTTACACAGTTACCAGTGTTAATCCCCTTACTCTTTAAAAATATCCCTACGGAAGATATCTGTTCTGAAAAGGGATGGTTTGCGATATGTGAAATGAGTGTATGTGGAATAAAGTGATGGATCTCAAACTTCAGAGTGCATGAGAATCGACTGGCATGTGGTCATGTTAAAACAAACTACTGCCCTCCACCCCTGGGATTTCTGATTTAGTAGGTCTGATGTGGGGTCCAAGAATTTGCATTTCTAACCAGTGCCCAGGAGATGTTGATGCTGAAGTTGTTGGTCTAGAAGGCACACTTTAAGAACCACTGGCATTGAGTTTAACTTTATTCCATTGTCTTCCTAGTTTAAAAAATGTTCAATAATTGAAAAAGTTATGGAAATCCTGTAGACTATATGATCCTATTTCTTGGAGGTTTACAACAGAAGTTTTAAGAAGCCTTAACAGTAAGAATTTTGTTGTTTAATTTTCTTCAAGTCAGTATATCTCCAAATTATTTGATCCAAAACCATTTTTAATCACAGATGATTTACATCAACTTGCATATTTATGGAGAGAGAGTTAAGGATATTCCTCTTAGGACTTTACTCTGAAAACCTCATAGCATTCTGTCTTACTCTTTTTCTCTCCTTCCTTTCTCAAGAAGGTATCTTGCTGTATTACATAAAGTTCTATGAAGCACTAGTCTTTAAGATAGAACTTGAATTTATTCCTTAATAGAATAGAGAATAGTGTGAATCAAGTAGGCCTTTTCTATTTTAAAAAAATTTAATGTTTGTCCTTTCCCTTTGTAAACTACATTTGACATGGATTAAACCAATATAAACAAACAAAAAAAAATTTAATGTTTATTTATTTTTGAGACAGAGCATGAGCAGGGAAGGGGCAGAGAGAGAGGGAGACACAGAATCTGAATCAGGCTCCAGGCTCTGAGCTGTCAGCACAGAGCCTGACGCAGGGCTCGAACTCTCCAACTGCTAGATCATGACCTGAACCTAAGTCGGATGGACGCTCAACCGACTGAGCCACCCAGGTGCCCCAACTAGGCCATTTCAAATTAGAAAACTAGGCTCAGAGCACATGATACAAAAGAAACCAGTTTGGCTGAAGTATGCGGTTCTATAGGATAGATGAAATGATAAAATCTCAGACCAAATCAGCCTCTTGCACATAGCCATGGTTAATATTTACCAAAGGTCATTGTAGTACTTTCAGAAAGCTTCTTGCTATAATTTTCAGCTCTATTGTATCTCATTCCCAACCCCTGACTTTCCCACCCCATGTCAAGTTTCCCTCAAGAAGAAAGTTATTATTTCTACCCCAGGAATATATTTGTAAGAGAGTTTTATTTTTAATAGACACTGTAAGACATATAATCATGTTTGTTGAAAGAAAAAGAACTTTCATGGATTTTATGATTGAAGCGTATGTATTGTTTAAGTATGAACAGCTGGGGTAAAGGCAAGCTTAGTTTAATCAATATTAATTTCGTTAAAATAATATCAATTTCAAAAACCTCTTAGTGTTATATTCTACCCCTTATTTATCTGTATAGCCTTTATGCACCAGTGTCACAATGTAGGGAATATGACCCTTTGGGGAAAGAATGACAAATGGCTTTTATTTCAGCATACAGAAAGAGGGCAAGTAACATCAAAAGCATTCCTTGAAAGCATAAATATTCTTTGGGAGACTGAAATAGAATATGCATGTTTATCATACCATGGATAATTTTTTGCCAGACATTACAATCAGCCAAAGATATTTACTAACCACCTACTCTGTGTTCAGTACTCTAGTTTTTCCATCTTCAGATCCAAATAAGATCCATAACTTGTAACAAATGGAAATGCTGCCTGGCAGCCAAGAGGTTGTTAACTCTATTTGTTTTGCATTGCTGCATAACAAATCATCGCAGAAATAACAGCTTAAAACAACATACATTTATTGTTGCACGTTTTTGTGTGTGATGAGTCTCGATACAACTTACCTGGGTTCTCTGTCCAGGATTTCACGAGACTACAATCTACGTTCTGGTCAGATACATTCTCATATAGAGGATCAACTGGGGAAAGATCATCTTTCAAGATCTCGCTGGTTGTTGAAAAAGTTTACTTCCCTGCAGGTGTGAGGCTGAGGTCAAGGTTTTCTTCTCCGCTGTCAGCCAGGAGCCACCTTCACCTTCTAGAAGCTGCTCCATTCCTTGCTATGTTAACCTCTCCCTTGGCCTTCTCTCACTCTGGCAGCTTAATGTTTTTAAATCCAGAGGAGAGAGAAAATCCTTCTCATCAGGGATGCCACTCCCGCCACTTCCGCCCCCACGCTAGCCCCCAGTCTTCTTTTAAAGGTTTTCAACTAATTAAATCAGGCTCATCTGAGATGATCTCCTTTCGATTAGCTCCAAATAAACTGGCTTGGAACCTGGGTTCCCTCTCCCATATCCTATTGGTTAGAAGCCTGTCCCACCACCCTCAAGGAGAAAGGAGTATATATATGGGGGTGGATATAAGGTGCGGGGAGACGACCATAGGTTGCATCTTAGTATTTGCCTTTCATGGTAAGATTAAGTCATATGTTCTTACAATGACAAGTAAATCTTTAGGAAAGAGAAAAAACACTGTAAATCAGTGGTTAACTGAAGAGCGAACTACATGAAGAGTTTTGGAATAAGCTCATGACTGGGCCCAGCACCAGAGTTTGTGATTTAATTGTTTTGGAGTAGGATTAGTGCATCAGTGGTTTTTAAATGTTCCCTGATGCTTCTTCATTCAGTTAGGTAGGCGCAACTGCTTTCAACAGTCGGAAAACAAAATGAAAGAATTAAAGTGCTTACCCAGTAGCACACCTGTTTGTAATCTCATTGGAAGACCTGAAATACATGATTGTCTAATTGAACACCTGCAGGAGAAGGGGCTATTGTAATTTGGGAATCATTTGTACTCACATTTTTGTAGGCCTGGGATATCTAGTTTTTAATTCTTTAGTTAGATAAAATGTTTAACTTAAAAATAGTTTGCTTCCTTCTAATTTAATCATGTACTGGTGGGGTTAGGTTGTTACTCTGAGTAGGGGCAGGGAGTGATTGTACAGGGAATGATGGGTATGCCCAAACATGAAGCACCAAAATACCAGAAAGGTGGGGAGGGTGTCTGCACTGGAGTGGTGTCAGCACTAGATTAGTTATAAACATAAGGACTGAGACTGCAACTTTACACAGGTAAATATATTAATTTTTTACTGACTGAGAATTTCTTACTGATTTCTTACTGACTGAGAATGGAGCTATAAATGCAGAAAGAAAGAAAACTACAATAAATTTTGTGATGATGTTTGATTGGAATTGGATTATCAGTGTGAACTCACATCTGTGTGAGTACATATGTATGTGTCCAATTGTCCACTGGAAGAGTCTGGGAGCAGTGATTCCCCAATAGTAATGAGCTCATTTAGTGCCTATATCTTGGCTTCTAAATACTCTTGTCACTAAAAGGAGCCTTGCCTTCTTGTAGAAGTGACTGATTCCAGGAGTGGGTCAGTAAATAAATAAGATGAGCCTGAAACATCTTATGAAGAAAGTCCTCAAAGAACGTTGGGGACATGTGAAAAGAACACAGAAATGAACTGAGGAGGCCCCCATTGTTGAAAACAGGGATGATTTAAGCATCAAAATAAATATGTGTTGCAGACTACGCGTCTGGAGTTTTCTCTTGACCAACAAGAGAGCGGACACAGAATTGAATACAAGAGAGGGTAATGTCTGTGAGGAGACAAGAGCCCTGAACAGGAGTTTTATCTCTGTATTTATTGAGTGCTCAAGATCTTACACACATGGTAAACGTGAAGAAAACAAGATCTTACACATGTGGTGGATGTGAAGAAAGCAATCAGATAATAACCATTAACTTGTGTGTGTAAGAAGCAAAGGGACTGGGGGAGGGCAAGTGGAGTTTGTGATCAAAGTACAATCATATATTGGCATCAGCTGGAAAGTAATTTCCTGGATGTGAAATAACAAGTACTCGTGATCCCATTACAATATCTTGCTAGCTAACCTTAGGCATTGTCTCCCCATGGTGGCAGCTTTCCACCCTAAGCGTTTTTTCTAACCCACTTATGTAAGTAGAACCTATTTCCCCACAAATGTGTGTTTTGATGTAGTCCCAATAATTTACTTTTCTTTTGTTTCCCTTGTCTCAGGAAACATATCTAGAAAGAAGTTGCTATGGCCAATGTTAACAAGGTTACTGCCTATGTTCTCCTCTAGGATTTTTTTTTTTAATTTTTTTTAACGTTTATTTATTTTTGAGACAGAGAGAGACAGAGCATGAATGGAGTAGGGTCAGAGAGAGAGGAAAACACAGAATCTGAAACAGGATCCAGGCTCTGAGCCATCAGCACAGAGCCTGATGCGGGGCTTGAACTCATGAACTGTGATATCATGACCTGAGCTAAAGTCGGACGCTTAACCGACTGAGCCACCCAGGCGCCCCTCTCCTCTAGGATTTTTATGGTTTCAGGTCTCACATTTAGGTCTTTATTCCATTTTGAATTTATTTCTGTGTATGGCATAAGAAAGTGATCTAGTTTCATTCTTTTGAATATTGCTGTACAGTTTTCCCAATATCATTTGTTGAAGAGACTTTCTCCCATCGGATATGCTTTCCTGTTCTGTCAAAGATTGACCACAGAGCTGTGGGTCATTTATGGGTTTTCTATTCTGTCCCATTGATCTATGTACCTATTTTGTGCCAGTACCACATGCTTCCAATTACTACAGCTTTGCAATATAACTTGCAGTTCAGAATTGTGATACCTCCAGCTTTGCTTCTCTTTTCCAAGATTACGTTGGCTATTTAGGATCTTTTGTGGTTCCATACAAATTTTAAGACAGTTTGTTCCAGTTCTCTGAAAAATACTGGTGGTATTTCTATAGGGAGTGCATTAAATGTGTAGATTAGTTTGGATAGTGTAGACATTTTAACAATATTTGTTCTTCCAAGCCACAAGCATGTCTTTCCATTTCTTTGTGTAGTCTTCAATTTCTTTAATCAAAATTTTATAGTTTTCAGACCACAGGTCTTTCACCTCTTTGGGTAAGTTTATTCCTAGGCATCTTACTGTTGTGGTGTGATTGTAAATGGGATTGATTCCTTAATTTCTCTTTCTGATACTTCATTATTGGTGTATAGAAATGCAATGGACTTCTGTACATTGATTTGGTATCCCGCAACGTTACTGTCATAACAAAATACCACAGACTAGGTGGCTTAAACAATAGAGATTTGTTTTCTCATAGTTTTGGAGGCTACAAATCCAAGATAAAGGTATTATCAGTTTGGTTTCTTCATGGGCCATTCTCCTCAGTTTGTAGATCATAGCCCCCTCACAGCCTCTTCTCATGGTTATACCTCACTGTACATGTGTCCCTGGCATCTCTTTGTGCATCCAAATTATCTCTTCTTATAAGAGCACCAGTCAGATTAGACTGGGACCCACCCTACTGGCCACATTTTAACTTAATCACCTCTATAAAGGCCCTGTGTCCAGATCCAGTCACATTCTAAAGTACCAGGGTTTGGGACTTCATACAAATTTTGGGTGGATACAATCATCCCTTAACAGATGGTATTAAGAAATCAGTGCTAACTTCCTGATTTTGATGGATGTATTGTGGTTATGTTAGATAATGTCCTTTTCAGGAGTCACACACTAAGATATTTGGAAGGGAGAGGATATATGTCCTTAACTTACTCTCAAATGGTTCAAGGGAAAATCAAATTATTTGTATTATTCTTTCAAATATAGTAGGACTAAAAAAAACTTATTAGTGGCATTATGGAAGAGGTATCAATGTCATTGTGAGGGAAAAGTGATAAGATAGTGGCAATAGATGTTAAGTGATCAGTACATGGTTTTCTCATTTTAGTTGTTGTTGCAAATTGTGGGAAAAGTGATTGTGGGAATCACTTTCTTGCTCTAACTGTGAAAGATATCCAGGCAGATAAACAAAATAGGGTCCTAAGGGAAAAAAAAAAGAGAGAGATAAAGCATAGTCAAGAAAGAAGAAAGAATTTTGACGCCCCAGGCACAAAACTTTACACCAACTTTTGACATCTTAAGTGCAGAGCTCTGACAGGTAGAAGGAAATACAGTTGTGGTTGCTGTGAATAAACTGGAACCATTAGAGTGAAGAGTAAGTTAAAGTAATTTCTGGAAAAGACAGAAGATAAGTTCAGTATTAATTAATAATTAACAGCAGTTGATACTATATAAAGAGAAAACACCTGATTTTACCTCACATTGATTCTTTCTCCTTTGACTATTACTATCCTATTTAACTACATTTAACACAATTAGTTGATCAATGGCTCTGACTGTGTGTATGACATTCTGGAGAATACAGGACAAATTCTCTCAAATAAAGAACTTACTATTCCATTGGTCTATGTGTCTGTTTTTGTGCCAATACCATGCTGTCTTGATGATGACAGCTTTGTAGTAGAGGCTAAAGTCCGGGATTGTGATGCCTCCTGCTTTGGTCTTCTTCAAAATTACTTTGGCTATTCGGGGCCTTTTGTGGTTCCATATGAATTTTAGGATTGCTTGTTCTAGTTTCGAGAAGAATGCTGGTGCAATTTTGATTGGGATTGCATTGAATGTGTAGATAGCTTTGGGTATTATTGACATTTTGACAATATTTATTCTTCCAATCCATGAGCAGACCCACAAACGTATGGCCAACTCATCTTTGACAAGGCAGGAAAGA
>NW_024412394.1:30051171-30109516 GCF_014898765.1 Herpailurus yagouaroundi | reverse complement strand
AGACAGATACCATATGGTTTCACTCTTATGTGGATCCTGAGAAACTTGACAGGAACCCATGGGGGAGGGGAAGGAAAAAAAAAAAAAGAGGTTAGAGTGGGAGAGAGCCAAAGCATAAGAGACTGTTGAGAACTGAGAGCAAACTGAGGGTTGATGGGGGGTGGGAGGGAGGAGAGGGTGGGTGATGGGTATTGAGGAGGGCACCTTTTGGGATGAGCACTGGGTGTTGTATGGAAACCAATTTGACAATAAATTTCATATATAAAAAAAAATAAATAAATAAAAAAAATAAAAAATAAAAAAAAGAAAAAAAGAAAAAAAAAAGGAAAAAAAAAATAAAGAACTTACCATCTGGTGGTGAAGGTTAAAAAAAAAAAAAAAAAAAAAAAAAAAAAAAAGATGCTCCAGCACTTTACACAAAGACACCAGAGGCCTGTCTTGCAGTTCATTGACTGAGGGAAAACATGGGGGTTAGGAGAATGAGAAAGTATGGCAATTACCCATTGTGCTGTGCTCTCTCTCCTTCATGCCTTTTCATATGCTGCAGATATTCTTCCTCTCCTCCCTTGGGCCTGCACTCATTTGACTAACTCCTACACAGCTATAAGTGCCTAACAGCATGAGCACTATTTTGTAGACAATAAGGAGACTTTTAATTTGGGCCTCATTTGATATTTCAAATGATTCACTGATTCCCAGGCACAATAGATTTTACATCTTCCAGATATTCTTTTCTGATACCCCAAGACCCTGGGTTGAATGCCTCCCTTATAGGTTATCTAGAATTCTATACTTATAACTACTAAAACATCTCCATCATAATGATCTGCTTGCATGTCTGGATTTTCTACTAGCCTGTCTCATAGGCAAATGCTATGTTTCACTATTAGATCCTCCTCACTTAGCTTGCTGACTCATACATAAAAGTTTGCAAAATCTATTTGGTGAATCAAGGACTAAATATTTGCTGCAAACATATATAACCAAAGAACTTATAAACTCAGAAATTTTTTCTACTTGGAGAATCACTCACAAGTTAGGTGAAAATTGAACTGGTATTTGAAGTATTGATATGACTTGAAAGGATATAAAAGGAGGGAAAGGGATCATAGACTGAGGTAACAGTATTATACAAAGGCACCTAAGGGCAAGCAGTGTTGTGAGAATGATCCATTTTAACTGGATCAAGAGACTAATCTACTGGAATGTATGCTTTTTCAGGTATTGCATTAGATATTTCTGGAACAAAAATTGGGGGTTGGTTGTAGAGGAAATAAATATTAAGTTTAGAAGTATAAACCCTATGCTGTAGGTTATGAGAATCCAGTAAAATTTTTAAGCAGGGAATTGTCATTTTTAGAGCTCTGATTTGGAGTTCATTTATTACTTCACTACCAGTTTTCTCAGTTTTCTCCACTGTTCCTGTCATTGTGTCTGCTCTGGAGATAACACAGAAGAACTATCACAGAAGTCACTCTGAAACCCATGTAAAGATCAGAAAGAGAGTAAAGAGAACCAGCCAATTGCAATAGTATTTAAATAGCCTGATGAGAGGTAATGAGATCTTTGCTAAGAAACTGTCATGGAAATCTTTGAAGTTATTTTAATAAGCATAATATAATGATTGAAAAAATAAGTATAAACATAAACACAAGTATAAACATTTTTGTGTATATTATATTACTTATTCATACCTGGAGAAAGTCTGTGTACTGGGACGAGGTAATCCTTTCACAGAATGACTTTTGGACTATCTTAGCTTATAATATTGAGTTTCAAATCTTCCTGACCTATTCTTATAGGTTCAGCTAATGTAAACACGTGTAAAAACATATTTAAAGGGTAGAAGTCATTCATTGGGCTCATGAAAAAATACATGAAATGATATATGTGTCATGAATTGTATAGCTCCCTCCCCTTCCTTTTTTTGTCACTGGTTCTAAGAGGGGAGGAATTTGTTCTGCCTTCCTTAGTCACCGGAGGATATGCCCTCTAGTAGAAGAGGTGTTCAAGGTCTTTTTTGGAAGGTGTTTTATCTATGAAGGTCCCTATCCTTCTAAAGCCAGGGAGACATGGAGGCTTCTGGATGGATGCTAGTTCCTATTACAGGGATGGTCTAATTCCAGTAGTCTTGGTTTCTGACCAGGGAGCAGTTATTTAAAAATTTACCCCAGCGCCAACCAATCAGAGTAGGATCAACTTTCACTATTTATTTTTCTCAAAGGCAGTGGTATCAAAGCAGAGCTTACACCTCATTGGTCTCTCTTTTCTGAAGTCTCTGACAAAGAAATGTGTGTGAGAAGGGCAAGGTTAATTAATATTGATTCACTGATTTAATTGTATCTGTTTTAACTTACTTAGAGAATCGTACCTAATATATTAGATTAGAACATTTCTCTGGCCTCTTGGTTTTGCTGACTAATACAAAGAAAGCTTTGATTCATAATGCATTTGGGGCTAAACATATTCACAGTCTGATTCTAAATTTAAATTTTCAAGGAGAGAAATCTGTGTCAATGTTCTGACCGTGAAAATGTCCCACTGCTTTACTTTTTTATCCCAACTCCTAAGAATGCCTTATACAACACAAGAATTTAAGAAATATTACCCCTATCTTTAAACTGACAAAACTGGCTTTATGTTGGTAGCCATTGGGATTAAAAGTGTAATGACTAGGAGAAGATAATGAGCTCCTGGGGTGACAACCTTGTCTTTCCTCCCTTATTGAAATGATGATGAATGTCCCAGAGAGTGTCAAAGTTAGTTGCCACCCCCCTTTCTTTATATTCCATTGTAGGCCCAGGGGTCAGAAATTGTCTTAGTGTCACCAAAAATCAGTTTAGCTGCCTTGGCATACTTCCATCTAACTGATGCATTCTTAAAATTCATTTTTAAGTATTTCTTAAATAGAACAGTTGCAGCTGAATATTATTAATGCCAATCATTGAAAACAGGTTTATTTTTCAAACGTGTATAGTAAAATACACTATCATTATATTTTGAGCAGCTTTACAATTTTAATTTTGAGCAGTTTTACAATTTTAAAGGTAATATATTGGGGGGTGAGGTTTCAATTGTATGTGTGTGGTTGCAATCAAAATAATGCAAAATCATAAGAATCATTGAAACTGTGGAGGCTCTAGTTAAAAGAACAGTACATTGAATAATAAGAAATTATACCATATGTACTTTTTGAATACTGGTCTCATCTTTATTCATAGCATATTGGTGATTTTTAAAAAGGATTTGTTTCTAGAATAAACAAGAACACTTCAAAAGCAGACTCAGGCTTCAGTGAAATAGTTTAGCATTAATAAATTAACTGAAGTTTAATAATAAATCACAGTGTGCATTTGCTGAGTACCTGATACTTAGTGCCACTGAGATCAGTGCCATGGACTGATCTCAATAGTTTACTTATACAAACTCATTTGATCCTCATAGCAATTGTATGAGTAAGATACTATTATTATCCTGATTCTACAGATAAGGAAATAGGAGGCATGAAGATTTAAGTATCTTGCCCAAAGTCATACCTAGTATGTGTCAGGGTAAAAACTTGAATCCCAGCAACCTGGCACTAGAACCTGTATTCTTAACTACTGTGCATTTGCTGTGCTATGTGCATTTGCTCCTCCGAGCCTAGAAACAGTGGGGACCATGCTTGCCAGTGTGAGGTGCCAGCAGCCAGTAGCCAAGTGGCAGAGAGAATATGGGAGCATCAGCTGTTGAGGGGCTCAGAGTACTCAAGCTGCTAGTACTTTATAGTGGAAGAGAGTAGAAATGAGAGACAAGAGGTAGATCTAAGAGGCCTCTGCCTCACTAAAGTTATATTACCAGAAAAATAAATTTGCAGAATTTAATGAAGTTGCAAGAGTGAATTAATTTCTACTGAGATCAAAATGGGTTTTCTAATATTGAGTGATGAAAACAAACCTTTCCACTGAAGTATCTCCACTGTTTCCTGTTAGGGGATGTTCTTAAGTCATAGTCATCTTTCAAGAAGTTAGATCACCATCTTGGTGGCTCAGAGTGGCAGATTATGGGATGGGCTGTGCTATGGTCTGAATAAACATTCATTTGTCTTTCCAAACTTCTTGTGCTGAAATTATAATGCACAGTGTGATGGTATTAGAAGGTGGGGCCTTTGGGAAGTGCTTAAAGCATGGGAGTGAAATTATCAATAATAGAATTAGTATCTTCTAAAAGACTCCAGAGAGATTCCTTCCCCTTTAAATATATGAAGACACAAGGAGAAATCTATGACGTGGAAGAGGGCCCTCATTCAACTATGCTGGCACCCTAATCTTGGATTTCCAGCAACCAGAACAATGAAAAAAAATATTTTTGTTAATAAGCCACTCAGTCTGTGGTATTTTGTTATAGCAGCCTAAATAGACTAAGAGAGCTTGTGAATCACAAAATATTTTTTTTTATTTTTTTAAATTAAAATTTTTTTTCAACATTTATTTATTTTTGGGACAGAGAGAGACAGAGCATGAACGGGGGAGGGGCAGAGAGAGAGGGAGACACAGAATCGGAAACAGGCTCCAGGCTCTGAGCCATCAGCCCAGAGCCTGACGCGGGGCTTGAACTCACGGACCGCGAGATTGTGACCTGGCTGAAGTCGGACGCTTAACCGACTGCGCCACCCAGGCGCCCCCACAAAATATTTTTAAAGGACTAATAAGCCAGAGAATTTGGTATTTCTCTTTTCTAGACTTTATTAGTTTTAAACTTCTAGTTATTCTTAAAATGATTTGATATTTATTTCTCCTTATTTCTTCTTTCATCTTCCTTCCTGAAGCTCTTGACCTTTCTTGATCCTCTAAAAATTTCCTACACTCAAGAGTGCACCTGCATGCCTGACAGATATTCTTACAGTCAGTGCCCATGCTATTTGTATTGTTAATTATATCGATTATCATCCCTGCTTATGCCACTACCGTTGTCCATGTCTTATTTACTGATTGTCCCCTTCTTTTTCAAGAACCATCCAGAAATGTGAAACATAGTGGGCAATTCCAGAGGATGAAAATGAATATTAACTATTTTTCCATCTCCTAATCAATATAGAGCTACAAATATCACCCTTTTCCTGAATATAACCATAAACATCAATGTAAAAAGAAATAGCTAAGAACAATTATGTTTGATAGCTAAGGAGTGATTTTGATCTGAAAAAAATTTTCCTCACTTCTGAACATTCAAAAAAGCATGAATCTTTAGTGCTTTTAGGGATCTGGGAAGTGAGCTAGATCAATCTCTTCCTTTTACTGGTAAGAAAACCCAAGCCAGAGCACTTATGTGAGTCACTCAAGGCCATAGGGATTGCTCAGGGAAGAAGCAGAAATGGAAATCTCAGATAAATGATATGAAAATCCTGGGCCACACCTGAAGAACGAACTTGTTAACATGTATGTAGAGTGTCTGTTATGCGCCAAGCTAAATTTACTCACATTAAGATTTAATTTTCACAATCATCTTATGATTGTGGTGGGTAGGTACTATTATTTCTATTTTACAGATATGGAAGTGATACACAGAGAATTTCTTTAAGTTATGCAAGTTTTTACAGGCATTGAGCAGCAGAAATGATATGATACATTAGGTATTCTCACTTCTGGGTCTGTTCTGTTAGTCACTGAATTTATCTCCCTCCCTTAGACTTGCACCAGCCATTTCTTATTACTGGCCATCTCTTCTTGCATTTCTTTGAGGCATGCTTTGGCTTTTAATCTAGGTTGCTGGAATATACTTGTGCCTTGATTATAACAACAACAACAACAACAACAAAAGACCCAAACAAACACATTTTCTTTTTTTTAGAAAATGTAAGGTATGTGTAAAGAGGAAAAATGCCTTCTTCTGTCTGGCAATACATGCTTGCAGTGAGGCTCAAAATAAGTATGAGCCATGGAAGCTACTTATTAATATTGCCATTTACGTGGATAAAAGAGACTTATCCAGAAGACAAAAAACAAAACAACAGAAAAAGAGAAACAATACTTAGAAGCCATAACCACAGAAATAATAACTAAGACATAGGCATAGACAACATCATTCAGCAAATATTTACTAAACAGCTTCTCTACACCATGATTAATTCTAGACACTAGTCTACTGCCATGAATAGAATGACAAAGATTCTTTCTACTCGTGGGTCTTACAGGGCAGTGGGAGAGGATACTCAAAGAAAAACAACAAAAAACATAATGCATATGTAATTTTATATTTTGTTAAAAATGATAATTACTTTGTTGAAAAGAGGGGAGTGTGGGATTTGAGAGGATTGAAGAGTTGATCATAAACATTTATCTTTTTTTTAATTTTTTTTCAACGTTTATTTATTTTTGGGACAGAGAGAGACAGAGCATGAACGGGGGAGGGGCAGAGAGAGAGGGAGGCACAGAATCGGAAACAGGCTCCAGGCTCTGAGCCATCAGCCCAGAGCCCGACGCGGGGCTCGAACTCCCGGACCGCGAGATCGTGACCTGGCTGAAGTCGGACGCTTAACCGACTGCGCCACCCAGGCGCCCGGATCATAAACATTTACATAGAGTAATGAGATTAGATTTGCTTGAAAAGCTGAGATTTAAGTAAATACTTGAAGACAGAGAAGCAGACATTTGGACAAAAGAAGGCAAGTAAGTATAACTCTCCTTATGAAGGGAGTGTTGCTTGGTGTCGCAAAGCACATCAAGAAGCCCACTGTGGTTGAAGTAGTCTGAGGAAAAGAGTAGTTGGAGACCAGATCAGAGACGTAACAAGGGGACAAATCAGGCAAAGCTCTGCTGGACTTTTATTCTAAGAGCAAAGGAGAGCCATGAGAAGTTTTTGATATGAATCAATTTACATTTTAAAAAGTCATTCTGATTTGTGCATTGGGAAAAGTGTAGGGAGGTAGTGTGGAATTTGAGATCACAGGACATGCTATTGCAACAATCCCAATGAGAGATCACATTGAATTCTACTGGGGTAGGAACAGTAGAGGTAGTCACAAGTAGTTAACTTCTAATTTTTTTTTTTTTTTTTTTTTTTTTACATTATAGATGGTAAAATTTCCTCATAGGTTTTTTATGGGGCCCAAGAGAAAGGATAGAATCAATGATGGATCCGTTTTTGTTTTATTTTGTTTGTTTTGTAAGCATTGGGAGAATTGACTTATCAGCAACTAAGAAAAAATTCTAGTGGTACATGCTTTTGCAGAAAGAATACTATTTCAGTTTGTATAGATAGTATTTGAGATAGACATTAGATTTCCAAGTGGAAATTTATAGTAGGTGAGCTGAGATGTGACAGAGAGGCCTAAGTTAAAGATAAAACATTCAGTCATATAGGTAGCATTTTAAGCCCTAACAATACCAAAGAAATGTGTGTGTATCAATGGAGAACAAAGAGGACGAAGACTCAGCCCTTGACACACCAATATGAAGGCAGAAAAGAGGAGAAATCATCAGAAGAACCTAAGAAGGAACAAGCAAAGGGTTATGAGTGCCACTGAAGTATGCAGGGTTCTGGGAAACAAGAAACTAGAGTATTGATGAGGAGGGAGTGATCAACATGTGGAATTCTGCTGATAAATCAGGTAAAACAAAGACATAGCCTTGATTTTTGGATTTAGCAAGATGAAGGGCATTGGTGACATTTACTTCACAGTTTCAGGGAGCAATGAGTGTAAAAGTTGAGTTGGAGTAAATTAAACAGAGAATGGGAGAAGAAAAACTGAAGAAAACAAGTGTAGCAGCTCTGGAGAAATTTTACTACAAAAGGGAAGAGTGAAATGAAGCTCTGGCGCTCAGGGGATATATGTGTGTATATGTATATGTAAATGTATATATATATATATATGCATATGTATATGTATATGTATATGTAAGATGTCTATATGCTGAAAGACATTATCCACTAGAGTGAAAACTTAAGAGTGAGAAGAAAGATCAACTTAGGGACAAGGGAAATGGTTGCATTTTAAGTGATAGAAAAAATGTCACTAGACGAAGGGAAATGAGCAATCAGAGCAGAGATTTTAAAGAAAAATAAGAATGCTCAAACACTCCTCTTCTTTCTCTATATTATATTCCTTGTATGGTTTTGGAATAACTAGATTATAGTCTGAATATAACTGTTTAATAAAAGGTATTGGATAAAGCCACACTCCTGTAGGGGTGGTGTGTTTGGGGACACTGCATGCTAGCTACTGGGAAAGAAATCACTTGAAGAATAGCAGCTGGCCAATCAAATACATCCCAATAGGATGGCACTATTTTGGAGAATTTATTATGGCCTAACTGTCAGAACTGGATTCATGCTAATGAAACTCACAGAGAATACAAATTTATTTGTTTGAAATAGGCACATTCTCATCTGCCTAATGCAAGAGACGTTACCACATATTGTCTTTTCATCCCTTCCCTTTTTTAAAGTCTATCTCCCTTCTCTTCATATATTCTTCAAGCTCTTTGAACACAGGTAAATACAATTATTTTAATGTGTGTTACCCTAGTTACAGTGCAATGCAGTCATGCCTCCCTAAGAGCATTCTTAGGTCACTTTGATCAGATTAAAGGTGCATAAAGAATGTCTCAAATCAAATAAATGATTTAGACAAATGTGGTGATGATAAAGCTTATTGTACATTTTGAAGCGCCCCAATTAATGTATCACAGGATAAGGTTTACTACAGCAGTGAAGGAACTTTGTGTGTACCTCATATATTACTCACAGGTAGAGGTTGAGTTCTTCTTGAAAAGTATGGCATCTTGATGTTAATCATCCAGGAGACAGACAGGACCTTCAGAAAAGCCAGAGGCTGATCATTTACATCCCTCTAGGCTACCCTTTTACACACTTACAGCAGATATTTAGGCATATGCCCTGGGTAAGCACTAAATGGCACCACTTAGATGATAGCTGTTCAAAAAGTAGCAATGTCTACCAATGTGGGATTGATTTGGTTACCAGCAACAGACCTAAGAAAAATGAGTTTAGCAGAATCAAGTGAAAAAGTCCAAAAGTACATATTCTGGGATAGACATGGTGACTTTATGTTGCCATAACACCACAGGCTATTGTCAGCACCGTCATTCATTTTTTGCAGGTGACGTCCGTCCTTGAGGATCTCATTGTCATTGGTAGTCACTACCTTTCTCTAGTCATCATGTCTCGATAAAAGGTGAAAAAGGGCTGTACAAAGGCCTGCCAGTTGATTCAGCTTCCCAGAAGCCTCACCCAAAACTTCTACTCATATCTCACCTTGCTAAAACAACTGGAAACATAAAGTTTTGGAGCTGGACACAATTCCACTCCGACAAAATCATGGTTTTGTTACTAAGGAAGAAGAAAATGATAAGCTTGGGATAGGAATAAATTTTTTCCACAGTTGGACTGTGTTATAAACCCTCTAGGAAGCTATTTCTTTAAAAAAATCTGATAATTTGTGTATTAATGCCTTAATTTTATTTCAATTTGGTATGCCTGGGATTTTATTTGTATTTGAATGTTCCTGACTGGTTTCTGCTGTTGCTATATTTAACTAGATTTTTAAGAATATTGCCCAAAGTATTGATGGGAGATCTTCAGACACATTATTTACATATAGTGCCAATTTTCTTCTTTATTGCTTTGATAATTATTTTTCTAGGCCCATTCTGTTAATAGCTTTTCCCTTAAACTTATACTATGCTTTTGGCAAAATAAACCATTTATTACATGGGTAGTCTTCCATAGAGTGATTTTTGTCTCATTATGCTAAAGCATTATATGCCAAAGACTAATACCACAAATTCATTGAGCTCCTGTGTAATCTATATTTCCAAAGATCAAATAATTTATAATAGTTCAATAATTATAATTATTAATTTGGCCCTTTTAGGTTTTTTTCTTTACAATCTTTTCCCAAACATTAGAAGACAAAATTTCTACTTAAACAATTCCCTAAATGATGTTTTCTTTGTAATTTTCCTGTTTCATGTAATCTTATTTTCATGATGATAACAATTCTATGAGGATATGGTTTTTTTTCCCACCTTTTATTATGTTAAGGCCAAATAATAAACATTTTTAAAAATGCCCATATTTACAGAAACTTAAAATCCAACTTTAGACCAACTATTTTTATAATTAATAATATATGCTTCCTGAATACTTACCCTGTATCAGAGTAGTAACAATGTGCAGACAAATAACATCAATCATACTAGTCCTGATTTAATGACAAAACATGTAAGCAAATGAACATCCTAGAGATCTAGAAATTGCTCAAATGATTCTGAAGAAAACCTGGCATCTTGATGTTAATCGTCCAGGAGACAGACAGGACCTTCAGAAAAGCCAGAGGCTGATCATTTACATCCCTCTAGGCTACCCTTTTACACACCTACAGCAGATATTTAGGCATATGCCCTGGGTAAGCACGAAATGGCACCTCTTAGATGGTAGCTGTTCAAAAAGCAGCATTGTCTACCAATGTGGGGTTGATTTGGTTACCAGCAACAGACATAAGAAAAATGAGCTTAGCAAAATCAAGTAAAAAAGTCCAAAAGTACATATTCTGGGATAGAAGTGGTGACTTTATGTTGCCATAACACCACAGGCTATTGTCAGCACCATCATTCATTCTTTGTGGGTGACTTCCATCCTTGAGGATCTCATTGTCATTGGTAGTCACTACAGTTCTAGCCATTATGTCTCCATAAAAGGTTAAAGGGCTGTACAAATATTGAATTAAAGTATTGAATTAAAGAAAAAATATTGAATTAAAGTATTGACTCAAAGAAAAAGTTATGCAAGGAGATTTTTGATAGTGAGACAAGCATATTCCTAAAAGGGAACATTTTAGGCAAATATACAAGTTGGTTTGACCAGCAGTGGAAGCGATGTTTTACTATGACAGGAATCACAGGGAAGAGAAGAGTTGATGTGAGCAGGTTCTAGAAGCAGGCAGGATTAAAAACACTCTTACAGGGGCGCCTGGGTGGCGCAGTCGGTTAAGCGTCCGACTTCAGCCAGGTCACAATCTCGCGGTCCGTGAGTTCGAGCCCCGCGTCAGGCTCTGGGCTGATGGCTCAGAGCCTGGAGCCTGTTTCCGATTCTGTGTCTCCCTCTCTCTCTGCCCCTCCCCCGTTCATGCTCTGTCTCTCTCTGTCCCAAAAATAAATAAACGTTGAAAAAACACTCTTACATTGCCACACATGAGTCTGAAATTATTCCATAGGCCAACATTTATGAAAATGTGTTCATAAACATTTACACTCTTTCCCTCTCTGCCTCAGATTTGATAACCAAATAGGTTTGGGAAATAGTGAATGCTGTTTTATATTCTTATATATTAAAAATGCCTATAACATTAAAATACTCTGAGAAACCTACAGTAAAAAACAGTTACATCCACAATTTCCTAAGCTTATTTGTCTAAGTACTTTTCTCCATCCCCCACGTCAGCCCTGTTTTGGATTTCAATTGATATTCATGGAAGACAATGTTATGGGCTTTGTAGAAAGCTTTGAATATGGCATCACATCAATGTGCTTTTCATGTTTCAAAAATTTATTTTAGTAGTTATTTTAAATTGGGAGCTTGGAGAGCTTGGAGACCAGAAACCAGTTATCAGGTTATTGTACCAATCCAAAAATGGGATCATGAGTTCCTGAGCAAAGCAATGTTAATGGAATAAAAGAGAAAATAATGGGTTTGAGAGATACTTAAAAGATACAGTAAGAAAAATTTATGGATAATGCAATAGACAAGGGTCATTCCTATACAGGTAATAAAATCCAGATTACTGCAAAAGAGAATAGGGGATATTACATGGGAATGCTTACATATCCAAATCAGATCAAAGCCTTGTGAAAGATGCTTGATTTTGAAATGGAGAAAGACAAATGCCTATTAGTAGCTTTGAAAGTCTCCCGACATGAAATAGTGATAATACAAAGCTAGTATTTTAGCCTGAAATAAAATTAATTCCTCATAAGAGCATTTGATTGTAATGTAATTCGGTAAGAAAAGTTCAATTTTTGACATAAATGTGTTTTATGAATGTCATGGGAACATGTGTATTTTGTCACTGGGTAGCACACCAAGATGAGATTGAGAAAATCATGTAAACTGTCAGTCTGAACAAGGATGATATGGCAGAAATGTGATCTGAGAAATAATATTCTGGTTATGCACTGGGAACCAGAAGATGATTATGTGATGTATTTTTGCAACGTGTGACAGAAAGTGAACAAGCAAGTCTTTGTTGGTTAGTTCTATTTTTAACTCATTAAGGAACTATATTTAATCCAAGTTTTCAGTATTTGAAAGACAAAGAATTTATAAACTTTAAAATTGTATTCTTGGTTACTCTCCCATTTCTTCTTAATGTCAAACTCTCTCAATTTGGGTGCCATACCAAAAGTTTTTCATCATTTTTGATGACAATTAGGTGTTTATATGATACTAAAGAACCTAGAACTTGGAGGATTAGTGATTATAATTATAAACACAGTGTCTCATAATTTTTATTAGAAGTATAATAAAGTAAAACTAACCATTTAGTTTGGTGAGTATGCCTTTTTTTGAGCTCTCATATTTATTATAATATAGAATGCAAGAGTATATGTCACAGTTGAAATAATGAGATTAAACCAAGATTTCTAATATCTGCAAATTTTATAAGAATATCATAAACCTTAGATGAAAGGAAAATTTAGATTAATATCTACCCCAAATAATTTAAGTGTAAAATACCAAATTTAATTGAATATAAAAAATTAAACATTTGAACATGATGGTATGAACATATTGAATATGAATGAGTGTTCTAATGTGAATATATTGTGTTATCTAATGAATACATGACAATGTGTAGCATTGTGTGTGAAATCTTGAGTATTCTATCCCATTTCTCCTTTCTTATGTTTCTGTTGATCATAAGGAGAAACAGACAGTTCTTCTCTAAAGAAGTATAGGCCCATCTGCTTCTCATGTTGACTCTCTTTATGCTTGAAAATTTTAAACTAGTATTCAGGCAATTTTTAAAGCTGATCTAAAAGAACTTTAATTTTTAAATTTGGCCAAAGAAATCGTGATCTCAACTTACTTATTTTGTTAAAATATTTGATATTGCCTCAGTTTGTTCTTTTCCAAATGAAGTTAAGTTAGTATCAACTTTAGAGATTTTCACTATTTATAAACATAATAGAAAGTAGCAGATAAGGTCAAAATTTATGTATTCTGAAGTCAATATACTGCTAAGTTACATCTATCCTCATGGATTCCTTAGTGACAACATGAACTTCATTTTTTTTGCTCTAATATATATAATATATATACATATATGTATTTTTTTCCTACTTTTCTTTACCAACTGATCATTCAGGAATAAAAGTAATATCTACCGATAAAAATTGATTAAGTTAATTTACTTTATGCTGAGAAATTAGACTGTCAGAAAAGTAAAATTGCTATTATTAATTGTTATACTTATAAACTTTAGTTAAATATGTTCAAACGGACAGTTACAATTGACATTAACAAAATACAAATAGCATTTTGATTCCTACCATGCACTCTTATTGTCTGCTTCCCAGTTTATATGATTTAAGTGTTTACTTTCATTTCAGGTTGGGGAAAATCTGTGGGAGAGATTTTGGAAAACTGTCTATAAAAATATTAGATTTTAATCATTCTTTCCTGAGTTCAACAAAAGAATAGCAGAAAGTGAAGTAATCAACAGGACATCTTCTCATCCATTAAGTGAATTAAAGGTCAAAACTTTCCATGGTTTGTAGCATCAAGGATTGTGAGTGCTGTAATACATTTCAAGGCAACCACTTGTAAGGACTAGTCACTATCATCTACAATTCTTAGAAAGGTTTTATGCCAAATTTCATGACTTTCTTCATACTGTATATTGGGGAACAGAGTGAGAAACATGCAGTGTACAAGATGGTTGTGTGTGGGTTTGAAGAGGAAGTAGATTTGAATTTGATGGAGTTGTGTGAAAGTGGAAAAAACCAAAGGCTGAACCACTCAAAATATTCCTGCAGGTTTTCCATAAATGTGGGGAGGTTTTTTATTCTAAGATATTCAGAGATTCTCAGTGTTTCTATGTTCTATGTCCTCTAATATTATATGAAAGGAATCTGTTTCTTGGTCATTAAACATCTCACTACAATAGGTAGTGACTATATTTCTCTTTTTTTTCAGATATTTCAGAAGTACTAGAAGGGGAAAAATATATCAGTGGGCACATTTAAATAAAATACATCAATAATAAATGATTACTGTGTGGATTATGGTGTTACTTACAGAATGTGCTGATATATTCCCAGGTAGGGCTTTGGTAAGTATGCATGTCACTAATGCCTACATGTTTGGTCTTATGGATAAAGCAACTGGAGCTCTCAATTAAGTTGGGCCTGTTTTATTTATAGGCACAAGTACAAGGGAATTATACTATTGATAAGTATTTCTTATAATATTTCATCCTTTATAGAATATTTATAGATCTGAAGTCATTTATGTAGAAGAAAATTATAAACCATGACTGATTTATCTGATTTATATCTTATTTTGGTGCGTTCTACAATTGTGGAAACTTGGCCAGAATGGGTTGAACATTCTCCACTTACCACGCAGCCAGAGAAATGACTGACTGTCCCCCAGACAAACTGTCATGCTGATTGAACTTATTGAAGGGTCAAGCTAGAAGTGCTATTAGGGGTTACAAAGGATCTAGCCATAGTCCCCAGGTCCTAGTGGCCTATCAACTTCCTACAGAGCCCCAGGCCAGACACAAACAATAATATGCTTGATAGAGCATTGGTCAATTCTGTAGTTCTGTAGGTGTGATCTGAATATTTTTTAATGACACTACGTGTACCACACAGAATAATGGCACTCCACATAGATGTCTACATCCCAACAGAGAGAACCTGGTAATATATCAGTTACATGGCAAAATGGGATTCAGGTTGTAGAATTAAAGTTAGTAATGATTTTACCTTCACATAGGAAAATTATCCTCCATTATCTGGGTGGACCTATTATGATCATATGTATCCTTAAAAGTACAAAGAAGAACTAGAAGAGACAACCAGGTAAATAGTGTCATAAAAACAACTTGAGCTGCCACAAGCCAGCTGAAGAAATAGGAGGGCTTTTGAAGCCAGAGAAGACAAGGAAACTGTTCCTACCCAGAGGCTACAGAAAAGACAGCCATGCTAACCCATTTCAGCCTAGTGAAACTTATGTTAGAATTCTACCTTCAGAACAGTAAAATCATAAATTTGCATCAGGCCACAAATTTACTGTTTAGTGTGGCAAAAATATAAAACTGTATATATTTTGGTGCCTGAAATTGAGGTGCTACTGTAATAAATACCTAAAAATGTGAAAGTGGCTTTGTAATCGGCCAATGGAAAGAGGCTAGAAAAACTTGAGGGAGTATGATAGAAAAAACCCTGATTGCTTTGAACAAACTGTTAGTAAAAATGTGGATGTTAATAACTCTGTTAGGGAGGACTCGGGAGGAAGTGAAGAATATGGTGGAAAAAACATTTATTGCCTTAACGAATCTCTAAGTCATTAGTAGACTGAGAGTAAATTATGTTAAAGGTGTTGATGGCAAAGCCTCAAAAGGAAATGGGAACACGTTACTGGAAAACTAGAGAAAGGATATCTGTGTTGTTTAGTGGCAGAATCTCAGTACATTTGGTCCTGCTACTATGTGGATAGCAGAATTTACCAATGATGAAATTGAACATTAACAGAAATTTCCAAGTGTTGAAGGGGCCTCTTGGTTTCTTTCTGATGCTTAAATTAAAATGCAAGATAAGAGGTAAATTAGAGGAAGAACTGTTAAAGAAAAAGGAACTTACTGGATGGTTTGGGGAAATCTCAGCATATGCAGATTGCAAAAAGGTGCTGAAATCAAAGATTCACTGTTGAGAAAGTGGGTTCTAGAAAAAAGTCAAAGTGTGGCTGGGCAACCTTTTGCTCATACCTCAGAAAGAGCAAAAGTTTAGAGTGTACTTTAACATAAAAGGCTCTGAAAACATCAAGTGTGTGACTGGGATCTTCTCAGCCACACCAGGAAAAGCCAAAAATAGACATGAAGTTATCTATGAAAGATCTATGAAGGAGCCTCTTGTCTAATGGACTGGATGCCATGACATACACAGTTATATGAAGGGTCACTGTCAATCAGCAGCACAGCATAGGCTTGGTATCCCATCCTTCTCCTCAAGCATCAGCACAATGTTACAGAGAATTGTCCTGGAAGTCTCCTAAGCTGTAAGGCTCATTTTGAGGCTACCACTCACTGATGATGCTGCCTCTCATCTGTGTTTGGTCTTTGGAGCTTCACATTTGAGAAATGAGTTACAGTACATATGGTGAATTGTATGCTTGTTTTATTAAAATATTTTAGAGATCAATATGGCAGGAGCCATATTGAATGATATGAGCCATAATGAATATATGATTACTCCTAATCATATATTCTCAGAGGAACAATCCTTCCTAAGCATATATCCTCTGAAGTTCTGGTTTTATATTTGGTAACAAGTGATGAGTTTTCCATGGTGATGGAATCTTTCTCCAGTTTCTGCTGTTCTATATTTTATCAATGAAAGAATGGTGGAATTTCAATTTTTGTAAAGATTAAGCTTCCCTTTCTCTTTTTCCCCCTTTTTTTGTTTGTTTCTTAAACAGACTCTTAACTATAGAGAACAAACTGATGGTTGCCAGAGGGAAGGTGGGCAGGAAATGGGTGAAATAAGTGACAGGGATTAAGGAGGGCACTTGGTCAAACTAATATTACACTGTAGGTTAACTGGAATTTTATTTAAACATTTAAAAAATATAAAAATAAAACTGTATCATCCTTAAAAAAACAAAAAAGAATTAAGCATGTTGTCATCTGAAGGTTTTGTGGAATTAAATACATTCACAACACAATTTTAGTTTTATGAGTTTGAATTCACACTCCTGAATATAAGATCTAGTCCTCATATCCAGTCTTTCTGTTCCTGAATTCTGAAGGCATATAATGTATTATAAATAATTTCTCAGTGCAAACATAACCCCACAGCATTGGTTATCATTTCCTTAGTCTGCCAATTTAATTTGACTCAGTGGTAAATAGAGAAGTATCTACATAATAGTAAAAAAAAATAATAATAATCTGATATGGTTAAGATGATATAGCCACATGATATTTTGAGTATAAGTAGTAATTCCTAGAGATTATTTTTTTTATTTATACATAAGAATTGAACAAAGTATTCTCAAATATTAATTTTCAATCAATTAATTTCAGTAATCCATTGTTTCACTATGGATTATTCAATGAATCTCAATATCTCAGCAATGAGAGATTATAGTTACTATAACAAAGCAGCATTTTTTTAAATATATCATTTACCTTTCCCTGATATTTAGGCTCCCATAAGTCTAAATACCTATTGAGAATTTTATAAAAGATAAATGCAGTTGTAAAGCTTATTATATATATATTTCTTGATATATTATCATTAAATATACAAAGCTTAGAGGGTAATTTATATAGTATCACTTTATGAGAGCTAGCATCTTGTATTTAATGCTCCTAGTATGTGTTGTCATTTCTCTTAGAATTGAAAATACAGCTCTCTTTCCCTTGGACATGAAGGGCTGCTGCTAGAGAATGATGTTTAAGAAAAGAAAGATCATGGGGCGCCTGGGTGGCGCAGTCGGTTAAGCGTCCGACTTCAGCCAGGTCACGATCTCGCGGTCCGTGAGTTCGAGCCCCGCATCAGGCTCTGGGCTGATGGCTCAGAGCCTGGAGCCTGTTTCCGATTCTGTGTCTCCCTCTCTTTCTGCCCCTCCCCCGTTCATGCTCTGTCTCTCTCTGTCCCAAAAATAAATAAACGTTGAAAAAAAAATTAAAAAAAAAAAAAAAGAAAGATCATGTCTCTGGTTTTCACAGAGAACTCCAACGATGTTGCTGTTTTATGGAGGAGGCAGTTTGAATGCCTCAGACTTTTGAAGAACATGAAAAACCCTGCTGGGCAATCATTCTCTGCATCTGGAGATGACAGAATCTATTTCTTTTGGTCTCAGATAGTACCTTCTGGGCCCTATACACACAGATGGAATGGAGTTCCTGCCACACTTAAACAATCCCTCTGTCCCTGCACTCCAATCTCTTTGATACACATTTATTTTCTTGAGTTCCTTCTTAAGTCCTCATAGGCTTGGAAACATCAACTAGGATTGAATTTCTTAAGGTCTAGGAGACAAAAATAGAGTAAAGACAAAGCAAATTATGTTCCATTGTATCTATTCATACTCCTTAACTTACTGATGATTAGTTTTTGACCTTTACGATCAAATTGTAGCTAGGAGCATACAAACACCATTGTAAACATTAGGGTATTAGCTAGTTCTTGGCTCCTTTTTACACTGCAAATTATGAAAAAATTTATTTCACAGTGACAAAGGTTGAAATTAAAATGTCCCACTTTATTTTATAGATGACAAGATATGGCACAATTATTACACAATGAAGATGATTATATTAAAATATATGTTTTAAATGGCACCCCTCAGTTCTGTAAAGTAATTTGTATTTCTAGGGATTCTGGAAAATATTGAAAGATAGTCTCCTAATATAGGAAGAGTGTATTACACTACCCCTTTCTTTGAAAGGGGAATGCAGTATGAAATATGAATCAATATATTCAGTTTAAGAGACTTAATTTAAGAATTTCATTAATTTTCTATTTTTTCTATTTTTTATTTTTTATTTATTTATTTATTTATTTTTCTAATTTTCTATTTTTATAGAAATAACACCTGAATGTCACAGTAGTAAAACCCTATTATGTTGATTGCCGTAACAATCAAATAGAGTAGTTGTTGCTATTTTCTTCTTACAGTTTAGGAATCCAAGGTTCAGAGAGGCTAAATTCCACAAAATCACATGCCTTGAACATACTGAATTCCAAAGACTGCCAGCTGCCTTCCACTGTAATGGAGCCCCTGGTAAGGAAACACAAAAGGCCATACACACTCATGATGTCAGTAACAACACCTTCAAACTTCTCTCAAGTGAAACATGTGCTTTTAAAAGGCTTCAAATTCTGACTAGTGGAATCACTTCTTTGAAAACCTTACTTAGTGTACTGCTTTTCTCACTCCAGTTCTGGGACAGTTCTACCCACCCAAGTGTTAGATTAGATATAGATATAGATACAGATGATAGATATAGATATAGATAGATGTAGATGTAGATGTGGATGTAGATATAGATGTAGATATAGATATAGATATAGATATAGATATAGATGTAGATATAGATATATAGATATACACACACATGCATTGGGTGATTTCCCTTCCCCCAACTCTGAAAATGTATATGGATTTGACAATTTTTTTTAGAAAAACTTGTATTTTACTGATTCTGAATTTTAAACAATTTTAATTTTAATAATATTTTGGCATTTGATATTAATGTATGGCTTTAAGTGATAATCTTCAAAGCACTTTATCAAAATCCATTTATTTCTACAACATTCTGATTGAAATAAAACATTCTTATTTGTAGAGATAAAAAAAACCCTAAATCCAACAAAAGAATGACCATTTGTGCTTTGGTTTAAATTATTTGATTGATAAATGGAATAGTCCTGGGAAATCCAGTGACTTGCAATAGTCTCCATTCTATTTTGTGAGCTTTAAGCAATATATCCTGTATTTCTAACATGGCATTTTCAGGTATGTTTTGAGTTCAGATTATGATGGGCTTAAGGAATGGTTTTCTGTTTTGTGGCCACATTATGGAGACACATGATGCACTACAGGACATCTTTATACATGAAGGCACTTTAATTTTTTTTTTTTAATGTTTATTTTTTGAGAGAGGGACACAGAGTACAAGCAGGGTAGGGGCGGAGAGAGAGGGAGACACTGAATCCAAAGCAGGCTCCGGGCTCTGACCCGTTAGCACAGAGCCTGATTCAGGGCTCGAGTTCACTGACCAGGAGATCATGACCTGAGCCCAAGTCAGACACTTAAACGACTGAGCCACCCAGGCACCCTTCAAGGCATTTAAAGTGTACCTAACAAATATTTCTGTTTTCGTGGCAAGTTCTGGGTTACCAGGAGGCAAGGTCAGCATTGAGCATTAGAATCTCTGTTATAACCTTAGAGCCTACCTGATCACCGATCTCTTGTTAAGTTTCTGAGAGTCTTGAACAGCTGCAAGCACAGCAAAGCATATGTATGTTGAGGCATTGCTAAGTCAAGTCTCAAAATCTGGAGCTTACTTGGAAGTCACTGGTGCCCTACATTCAGATAATTTATAGAAATTGATACGCCTACAACATTCTTCATGGAATGAGTTAGGGAATGGAAACTCTTGAGATACGTGTAGGTAATCCAATAAATATATTCTAGTTGATTTTAGGGCAGAAAGTATGCAAATAGCATTTTCATTCTTTATTTACTGCTTCCCCCCATGTCTGATTCTAAGTTTTATTTCAAGAAATAAATTAAACATTGTTGGGAAATGAAGTACAAAATATGAGACAGAATCAGAGAATATTTGCCCAGATGTATCTTTAAAACCAAAAGGGTTTCGAAAATTTTCCATCAGCAATTTTAATCATGTTTATAAATTTTTTCATGCATTTGAGACTGTTAGGTGGTATCCTCAATATTCAAATTAATTCATTTACATTTTGAATCTTACTAATACTTAAAGCCCATAATGGATTACAAAATTGGCAGAAAAAAAGGATAAGAAAATGTAACATGAATTCTTTAAATGTTAATCACATTTTAATTTTATCCCCATCTTAAGGTCCTATTTCTAAGTAATTTTTAAAAGTAAGATAAACAATGTTTCTTAGATGTAGCAAACTTTTATTTGTCTATTAAAACATTGTATCATTTATAGTTTAGACAGAAAGAAGTTGTGTGTTTGTACTCTCAGGTTAAGAAAAAATATCAATTTTCAGATTTTGGCTTCTATCTTTGTGGGCATAAAATATATATTTAAATAATACTGTATGCTAATAAATTAAAACCCTAAAATCTCTGATGTTCTATAACCATGAATTAAAAGTATTTGTATTAATGTCAAATTACATAAATATAATTGCAGTTATATAATTATTCTATACTTGGTTTATGACTATTTATTTACCAAAAATTTTACATACTTTAAGCATCACTTTTTTTTAATGCTATGTTTGGTGAATAATGCATAAATAGCATATATATATTTCTTTCTATAGTCATCATGGTATACATTACACCCCTTGAACTTATTTATAACTAGAAGTTTGTGTATTTATATTAATTCTACTTTCTTTTATGTGGTAAATATCATAATATTCTGCTAATAAATGATAAAAAATTGCTCTCCAACAGTCAATTACATGATGAAACAAATTTAGATTTTAGAACCTTATGCATAATTAAGTTTTCTTATCTTATGTTAAAGGATAATGTTGCAAACTTTCCAATTCCCAGTGGTAAGTGTGGTTTCTTTTTCTCGTGTGTTATAATCTAAGGGCTTCTTTTAGTAATGAAAAAAAATTATATAATGCATTTTCTTTTAACTGTGCAACTCTACATAGAGTTAATGAAGATTAGAGTTTTTATGTGTGTTTATTTTCTTCTAACTGGCCAATAACTAGAGAATGGTTAAATAAATTGCAGTGAATTGATAAATAGAAAATAATTATTTCTCATTAAAATATTTCCTTAGCTTATTAAGTACCTGGAAAATGCTTGTCAGATAATTAATAAAGAGAAAAAAGTATA
This sequence comes from Herpailurus yagouaroundi, assembly GCF_014898765.1. Taxonomy (NCBI): domain Eukaryota; kingdom Metazoa; phylum Chordata; class Mammalia; order Carnivora; family Felidae; genus Herpailurus; species Herpailurus yagouaroundi. The sequence goes on along the minus strand of NW_024412394.1, from coordinate 30,087,709 downwards.
TGCCATCTACCATTATTCAGCTCTACAATATATTAAAGCTACTGCTTTATCTGTACATATAGATTTCCGTTTTGTTAAAGGGGTGTGTCACATTCCATTGTTTCCTGCAAAGTACTTTTTTTTTTTTTAAGTTTATTTATTTATTTTGAGAGAGCAAGAGAGAGGGAGGGCAGGAGATGGGAAGGGACTGAGAGAGGGAGAGAGAAAATCCCAAACAGGCTCCAAGTTGTCAGTGCAGAGCCCGATGTGCAGCTTGATCTCACGAACTGTGAGATCATGCACTGAGCCAAAATCAAGAGTCAGACACTTACCTGACTGAGCTACTCAGGTGCCCCACGCTAAGTACATTTTGATAAACTTTATGTTTACTTCCAAGTAGTCTATGAAGAAAAATGCTGAAATAAAACCTTTTCTGATGCCTTTACATACTTGCATAATTATTTTTTCAGATATGTTTCTTGAAAGGGAGGTGTAGGTAAAAAGAATAGTTGCATCTTAATTTCTTGAGTTGATGTGGAATTCAGATATTCAAAAGTAATTTTTCTGTTGAGATCATAGTAACTTTTTGAGGACCTGTGTGCAGTTTTTAAAGATTTTAATTTCAGGATAGTTAACACACTGTTATCTTAGTTTCAGGCATGTAGTATAGTGATTCAACAATTCCATGCATTACTCAGCACTCATCAAGATAAGTGTACTCCTAACCCCCCTTACCTATTTCACCCACCCCCTCACCTCTTCTCTGATAACCATCTGTTTGTTCTGTATAGTTAAAAATCTGTTTTTTGGTTTGTCTCTTTTCTTTTTCCTTCATTTGGTTTCTTTCTAAAATTCCGTATATGAATGAAATCATGTAGTATTTGCTCACTCTAGTTTATTTCTCTTAGCATTATACTCTCTATATCCATCCATGTAGATGCAAATGACAAGCATTCATTCTTTTAGTGGCTCAATAATATTTCATTCTATGTATATACCACTTCTTCTTTATCCATTCATCTATCAAGGTATACTTGGGCTGCTTCCATAGTTTGATTATTGTAAATAATGCTGCAATATATAAAGTGGTCCATATATCTCTTCAAATTCTTGTTTTTGTAATCTTTGAGTAAATACCCAGTAGTGCAGTTACTGGATCATAGGATAGTTCTACTTTTAATTTTTTTTTATTTTTTTTATTTATTTTTTTTTATTTTTTTTTTTATTTTTGGGACAGAGACAGATAGAGCATGAACGGGGGAGGGTCAGAGAGAGAGGGAGACACAGAATCGGAAACAGGCTCCAGGCTCTGAGCCATCAGCCCAGAGCCTGACGCGGGGCTCGAACTCACGGACCGCGAGATCGTGACCTGGCTGAAGTCGGACGCTTAACCGACTGCGCCACCCAGGCGCCCCTACTTTTAATTTTTTGAAGAACCTCCACGCTGTTTTCCACAGTAGTGGCAACAGTTTGCATTCCTACCAAGAGTGCACAAGGGTTCCTTTTTCTTTACATCCTCATCAATAGTTGTTGCTTCTTGTGTTTTTGAGTTCAGCTATTCTGACAAGTATGAGGTGATATTTCATTATGGTTTTGATTTGCATTTTTCTGATGATGAGTGATGTTGAGCATCTCTTCATATGTCTATTGGCCATCTAGATGTCTTCCTTGGAGAAATGTCTATTCAAGCCTTCTGCCCATTTTTATTTGAATTATTTGTTTTTTCTAGTGTTGTATATATTCTCTACATATTTTGGACACTAATCATTATTGGATGTTTCATTTCCAAATATCTTTTATTCAATAGGTTACGTTTAGTTTTGTTGGTTGTTTTCTTTTCTGTGGAGAAGCTTTTTATTTTGATGTAGTCCCAATAGTTTATTTTTCTTTTTGTTTCTCTTGCTTTAGGAGAAATATCTAGAAAGTTGTTGTTATGGCCTTTGTCAGAGAAATTACTACCTTTGCTCTCTTCTAGGATTTTTATGGTGTCAGGTCTCACATTTAGGTCTTTAATCCATTTTCAGTTTATTTTTGTGTATGGTGTAAGAAAGCGGTCCAGTTTCATTCTTTTGCACGTAGCTATCCAATTTTTCCAACACCATTTGTTGAAGAGACTTTCTTTTTCCCACTGATTATTCTTCCCTCCTTGGTCAAAGGTTAACTGACCATATAATTGTGGGTTTATTTGTGGGCTTTCTATTGTTTCATTACTCCTTGTGTCTACTCTTATGCCAGTGCTATACTGTTTTTTGTTTGTTTGTTTTCGTTTTTTTAATGTTCGTTTATTTTTGAGAGCGAAAGGGAGACAAAAAGTCCGAAGCAGGTTTAGGGCTCTGAGCTGTCAGCACAGAGCCCAACACAGGGTTCAAACTCACAAACGAGGAGATCATGACCTGAGCTGAAGTTGGATGCTTAACCAACTGAGCCACCCAGGTACCCCCATACTGTTTTGATTATAGTAGTTTTGTAATGTAACTTGAAGTCTGGAATTGTAATAATTCCAGTTTTGTTTTTCACGATTGCTTTGGCTATTATGAGTTGTTTGTGGTTCCATGAAAATTTTAGTATTGCTTGTTCTAGTTTTGTGAAAAATACTGTTGGTATTTTGATAGAGATTGCCTTAAGTGTGTAGATTGTTCTGATTTCCAGACATTTTAACAATATTTATTCTTTCAATCCATGAATATGGAACATCTTTCCATTTCTTTGTGTCATCATCAATTTCTCTCAGCAAAGTTTTGTAGTTTTCGAGTACAGGTCTTTCATCTCTTTGGTAAAGTTTGTTCCTAGGTAATTTATTATTTTTGATACAATTGTAAATAGGATTGTTTTCTTAATTCTTCTTTCTGTTGTTTCATTATTAGTGTATAGAAATGCAATGGGTTTCTGTACATTGATTTTGTATCCTTACTGAACTCATTTATGAGTTTTAGTAGTTTTTTTTGGTGGTATTTAGAATCTTCTATATATCATCTGCAAATTATGAAAGTTTTTCTTCTTCCTTGCCAATTTGGATGCTTTTTATTGCTTTGTCTTGTCTCTTTGCTGTGATTAGGATTTTCAGTACTATGTTAAATAAAAGTGGTGCGAGTGGAAATCTGTGTCTTGTTCCTGAGCTTAGAAAAAGGTAAAATAAATAAATAAATAAAACAAAATAAAACAGAGATTTTCCCTATTGAGTGTGATGTTAGCTGTGAATTTTTCATATAAGTTCTTTATTATGTTGAGGCATGTTCCTTCTTAACCTACTTCATTGAGGGTTTTATCATTCATGGAAGCTGTACTTTGTCAAATGCTTTTTTTGCATCTGTTGAAAAGGTCATATGGTTTTTTATCCTTTCTCATATTGATGGGATGTATCATGTTTATTGATTTGTAACATTTGAAACAGTCTTGTAGCCTGGGAATAAATCCCACTTGGAAATCATAAGAATTTTAATCCTACTATACTCTAACTTAAACACACACAACAACAACAACAACAACAACAACAACAACAAAACATTGATTCATGTTTGATATAGGAAACAGTGGTAACTTTTTGTTGTTGTTGTTATTGCTGTTGAAGAAAAAGCCCCAAGTCAAAATAGCTTTTATTGCAAATAAGTCTGGAAATTCATTTGGCATCTTGCTGTTTCTGTAGTTGGACAACTGTTTCTAAGTTGGACAACTTAGATTTTGTTCATCAGCCTGCTAAAGTGCTCCATTTTCGGAAACATACACCATCCAACATTATTTTGATATCCTTCTTTTTTAATTGTGGCTTGCTGAGTCAAAACAGCTGTATTTGAGACAAGTTTAATGTTATTTCTTTCAAGTCTTAACTCATTTTAATTCTACTTGGGATACTGAACACCTGGTCTCATCTGAACCTTGCAGGTATATCCTTCACCTGAGAAATTTTGGATTTCAACAAGAGAACCATTTTCCTGAATAACAACATTGATGGGAAAGTGAGCATACACAGATCTTATTTTATAACGGAAGCCCTCTGTAACACTCTTGATCGTGTTCTATATTTTCAATAAAAATTATGGAAAATAATATTATAGATTTGACATTTTAACATGATATAACGCATTTGAATATATCCAATTAAGAATTTTTTTAATGTTTTCATTTATTTTTGAAAGACAGAGACAGAGCACGAGTGGGGGAGGGGCAGAGAGTGAGGAAGACACAGAATCTGAAGCAGGCTCCAGGCCCTGAGCTGTCAGCGTAGAGCCCAACGTGGAGCTTGAACTCACGAACCACAAGATTATGACCTAAGCCAAAGTCAGACACTTCATCGATTGAGCCACCCAGGTGCCCCTCATTACATTCAATTTTTCTAGTTGATATTTTGTCAGTTTTTTTTTTGTTTTGTTTTGTTTTTTTTAGAAATTTAATGTTTATTCATTTTTTGAGAGACAGAAACAGAGCACGGGCAGGGGAGGGGCAGAGAGAGAGGGAGACACAGAATCTGAAACAGACTGCAGTCTCTGAGTTTTCAGCGCAGAGCCCAATGCGGGGCTCCAATCCCAAACTGTGAGATTATGACCTAAACCAAAGTTAGATGTTTAACCAACTGAGCCTCCAAGGAGCCCCTCAGTTTTGTTTTGTTTTCTAAGTCTATTTACTCATTTTGAAACAGAGAAAACATGAGTGGGGGAGGGGCAGAGAGAGAGGGAAAGAGAGAATCCCTATCAGACTCTGTACTGTCAGTGCACAGCCAGATGCAGGGCTTGAATTTATGAACCATGAGATCATGACCTAAGCTGAAGTTGGATCTTGACCGACTGAGCCACCCAGGTGCCCCAAGATCTTTTTTTCAGTTGTAAAGAAATGACTGCTCTTATAAGATTTTGTTTTAAATATGGAAAAGACAAAGTTTTACTACCTGAAGTACCTAAAGATACCACTTTATATTTTGGGCTATGCATATATATATATATATATATATATATATATATATAAATATACACACACACAAATATATATATAGGATATATATCTCCTATTCATTATTTACGTAATTGTGTTTTTAATTTGACTTCAAATATTTATATTTTCCACATAAATTCTTCAATAGCATGTTTAATATTTTGTTATGTAGGTATGCCACGTTGCCTTCTCATTTCCATTGTGATTGACACTGAAATTATTTACAGCTTTTCATTATTATGAATAATACTATGATGCTGACATTTGTATAGAGAAATTGTCACATTTCTGATTTTTCCTTAGGGTCACTTCTAAGGAGCCATAAGACAAGTTTAAGCAGTATTTACACATTTAAAGCTTTTTACAAAATTTCTTAACATCTTTCCAACTAGGTTGTGTCAGGGAAACTTCCCAAGTGTAGCTTCTAGGAATATAGTTTTACCAACTCCTATACAAATATTTTAAATACATATAAACCTTCATGTACCATTGTCATGTCTTTCCTGGCTCTAATAAATTGTTCTCATAGCGCTCAATCTTTCTCAGGAGCAATTTTCACTTTTGTGAAAATCTTTTACATTAAAAAACTTTCTCTTTATTGTTTTCATATTTCCTCTGACTGTTAATTCTTAATTTTCTTTGCTGGCGCCTCTTCCTTTGACTGACCTCTTCTGTTTCTAGCCCCTCCCCTGCTTTTTTTTTTTTTTTTTTCCCATTGAAGCATTTTCTCTTTAGATGGAGTCCCATGTCTAGTGATAGCATATCTCCTAGGCTACAGATTTACTTACATGGTAAATCTTTAAAAAAAATTTTTTTTTAGCCATTTATTTATTTTTGAGAGAAAGAGACAGAGCGAGAGCAGGAGAGGGAGATACAGAATGGGAAGCAGGTTCCAGGCTCTGAGCCATCGGCATAGAGCCTGACACGGGGCTCGAACTCACCAGCAGTGAGATCATGATTTGAACTAAGCCGGACGCTTAACCATCTGAACCACCCAGATACCCAAGCTACACGTTAAATCTTAATCTTTCTTTGAGGATACCAATTTGAACATATTCAGAGCATAATGGTTAAGAGTGAATTTTCCGCATTTTAGGTAATGGCAACACAATTTACTAAGTTGCTAATACGAAACATGGAAGTCATCCCTGAGTTTCTGTACATCAAATCCATCGGCAAAACCTGTTGGTTTTATTGCCATCAGATATCTGATTAAATTATGTTATCTTCACTTCTAATATTCTAGTCCCAGTTTACTTCAATAGACTTCTAGGAACTAATTTACTCTTCTTTCCAGGCATTTGCAGATAGCAGAAAATCTAAGGAGATTTTTTTTAGACAAAAAATCTAAAGTAATAACAAACATAAATTTTGATTTATAAACAGGAGCTTACATACACAATGGCTTAGAATGTCTTCCATGATACCATCCAAAATACCCCATGTATACTGATCTTTTTTGTGTACAATTCAACAAGCCAGGTTAATTTATTACTTAAGAACTTTATATTTAATGTTTTCTCTGCCTGAAATGCTCTCCCCACATTTTCACTTGGCTAGATACTATTTTTTTCCATTCTGTTCTCAGTTCAAGTATCAGCTTCTCAAATATAGTTTCCTGATGAAATCATCAAAATAGCCACATACAGGCAGTCCCTTTATGCTGTATTGTTGTCCCCATAGCACCTACTCTGTCTTGAATTTACCTAATGATGAATGTTTTCTTTAACTAGGATATTTCTGAAATATCTCGGAATATATCACCTTTATTAATAACAACTATCCTTCATTGCTTCTTACTCCCACTTCTTTCATAGTCCAGTCTCTGGACTCAGGGGGAAATAGTTCCGGTAAACCCTAGACACTCATGAAGCTGGTAGGACTTCAGTCTCTTGTCTTGCATGATTTCTTTCCCAAGCTAGCCTTAACTTCAGCATTACCTGTGGGTTCCCTTTCTGGCCCAAACATATGAAGTATCTAACTTTGTGGAAAAAAAAATGGATATGCATGCATACATGTATACATATACACACACATATAATTGCCTAAGCTTTAATATTTACTACTTATCATCTCCAGTGGTATTGCTAGTCATAAAGTAACTTCTATGCTGCTACCAGCTTTTCTTCTACCCATTGATCACCTTATATTTACCTTATATTTCTTCCTTTCATGAGATTGCAACTCTGACCTTAAATGATTTGCCTCCCTGTTTTCTGGTCTAAGAGTTTGTAATCAGTCCATGGAGCAGATATATAAAGCACACAGATTCTTAGTAATTCCAGACAGTTTCTTTCATATAGAGATATAGACGGGAGCACTAACTCAAATGTTACCTTGTTAAACACTATACATTGTTAAATTTTTCTGTCATTGATCTTCATTGAACCTTAATGTTTCTTTGCCTGACATTGGGATGAAAAAAATAATTGCAAACAAAGTTGGTATATTCTTTTTAAAAATTCAATCTCCCTGTAATATCCAATAAATTATAAATTTAGTTCTCTATCAGCAAGTTTTACAAGTGCCCTACCTTTCTGCTACCGCTACCTTGCCAGCTTGGTCTAAACCTACTTTCCAACATCTTCTACATCTGCCTGACAATACAGGTAAAAGAACTCCTCTAGATCATTACTGACCATTCTCTGAACTTCCTGTGTGTGTATTGTATCTTTGGCTACAATTGTATGACAAGCCCATTTCTGATGATGGCCCAGGGAAATTTTGTTGCAGATTGTCTTAAACTATACAAAGTTGCTCCTGGTACTGAGGGAGTTCCAACTGCAACCAATTTACCTGGTTAAGAAGGGTGGTGGGACTGGTCCACCATAAGAAATTCCGAATGCTGTTACTCCAAAGGAGAGGCAATGGGTTACCGACAACAAAGAGGTATACACTACAGGGACAAAGTACATCCACTTGGAGATTACCTGTGCTTGGCTCGCTGGAAAAGAACAGCATAGACTGATGGCATTAGTCTGGGAAGGAAGCCTGACTTATTTTCTAAAGCATTTGCATATCTGCAGAAAGAATACCTCTGAGTTCTTCCTCTTAGCTCTCTTCAGCTTCTGCTTGTTTAGCTTTCTTCATGTGTTCTTCCAGGGCCCACCCACTCGAAATGAAAACAGCCCAGAATAGCTGTGGCTTTGTTGATAACATTAATTCCAAAAAGAAGCCACAGGGAGAAAGTGAGAAGCCATCAGGGAAAGAACTGGATGAAAATCATGTTTCTTTCCTTTAGCAATTTGCCCACAATCTGATATATATCAAATACACCATTTTTATAAGTTTGACATTATGGTGTGTTTTACTTCACTGGAAGAAAACAAGCCTGGAAATTTCAGAGAATGCATGAATTTAATTTTGTAGATTTTAATTTACTTTTGGGACAAACTCCAAATTTACTGAAATATTGCTGTTGCCTACTTCTTCAGTCTCAGGGTTTTTTCATTTCATCTCTTAACAGTCTTTCAATTTTATTAATGTTTTAACAAGAAAAACAAACTCCTCTGTGCTTTTTCTTAGGCTGTTGTCCTTGCTGTGCATGATCTTCTGACATTCTTCTGTTCCTTTCTTCTCCACCTGAGTTACCCCTGCAGTTTATAGACATCTATCTACTCTCTTCCTCCCCTTGCCCTTCCATCCCCCTTCTCTCTCTTTCATAGGAATCACGTAAGGACGGTTTTTCTTACACAGCTAGAGTCATGCTCTAAGTTCCCTCGGGTCATGCTTCCAAATCATCTTATCAATATACTTCGTATTATTGATCCTAAATGTAATTTGACAAATTGTGTAACTTTGACATACAATAAATGGTACAGGATGAGACTGATGGAAAGGTTCTAGAGAGTAATGACATAATGGCAATCCCACACTTTCCCTGCTGTGGAGAATCCATGTAAAATACAAAGAGGCAAAAAAAAAAAAAAAAAAAAAAAAAAAAAAACAACTGTGAAAGAACTTAGAGGAAGGAGTTAATGTAAATAATAAACAATTAAAGGGCAGATGCAATAAAGAAAAATGAGAACAACTTTGCAGATTGGATATAGGTGAGTGTTTAGTGAAACTCTCCAGAACCACCATCAATTAAATGAAATTGGAAAGCCATGGAAAAGTGATTTTGAAAATGTTACTTCTGGTAATGAATTAAATAATCTCTAAAATTCTTCAAGAGATATCAATAAAGATAGAAAGTCCTTTTTAATTACACATGGTCTCACATCTGTGCATCCATGAAAATGATTCAATACAAAACTTGACCATATGGAATGCTAAAAGTTTTAGTTTATCACTGAATTCACCCATCACAAAAATCAGGATCTCAACACCAACAACACCACTGCCAAAGTATACATCCTCCTATGTTCCCAGTGCTGGTGAAAATCATTAACACCTTCCCAGTTCTGGAGAAAGAAACCTTATTATAATCATTGCCTCTTCCCTTAGAGCTTAGTTTAAATTTTTTTTTTAATGTTTATTTATTTTTGGAAGAGAGAGAGAGACAGAGCACAAGTGTGGAGGGGCAGAGAGACAGAGAGGGAGACACAGAATCTGAAACAGGCTCCAGGCTCTGAGCTGTCAGCACAGAGCCTGATGCGGGGCTCCAACCCATGGACCGTGAGATCATGACCTGAGCCAAAGTCAGATGCTTAGCCGACTGAACCACCCAGGTGCCCCTGGAGCTTAATATTCATTTAATTGTCTTGTCCTATTGATTTTATTTCTTAAACTTTCCAACTCTTTCACATTGTCATCCAAATAGATCCTGGATCCTGATCTGGGTTACTGACTTCTCTGGCCTTAGGTACCACAGCAGCTGCTAAATGCTCAAATTCTTCTTTCTCTCTAGGTCTCCAGTCTGTTTTTCACATCGAAGTCAATATGATTTCACTATAATACGTATCCGATGTTGGTATCATATTGCTCCAAAAAAATCAGTGATTTCTTGCTTCTCAGAAGAAGCCTAAAGCCCTTTCACTTTGACCTTCCTTATCTCTGAGGCCCTCATATGTCACTATTCCCCACCTCAAACTCTTAACTCCTTGACATACCAACCATTTACATTTCTTCAATTTGACATGCTCTCTCCAGCCTGTAGGACTGTCCTTTTTGTATAAGACAAACTTTCACTTCTCCATATCCTGTTCCCGCTGTACTGGGTATGCTCCTACACATCTTTCAGGTTCCCACCTAGGGTTCATTTCTTTCAAAAAGCCATTCATTTTCCCCTTCTCTCAAGTCTTGATTAAGTGCCCTTCTCTGTTTTCTGAGACTTTCCCTACTTCCCATATGTTAGATCTTGTTAGAATATATCATGGTGGTGATGTTTATTTGTCTATGTTCTTTACCAGACTGAAATCTCTGTAAGAACACAGACCATGCATTTTTTCTTTTGCATTGTAGAAATCAAACAAACAAACAAAAGCAACAAAAAACCCACAATAACAACAACAACAAAACACTGTGACTGGCTTGTATAACATTGAGTAAACATTTGTTGAAATAAAATTAAACTCACATATTCTGTCCTTCTGTGTAATAGTAAATATGCTAAATGCTAAGTAAAATGTATCTATCACTTCCTGCTACCAGGAGGCTGGTTGAAACTATGGTTATCTTATATTGCTTGTCGATGTGTCTCAGAACATGAAACTGCCAGCGTCACTAATAGGTGCTGGACAAATATATATTTAATACTGACACATATAGGCACTAGATAATAATTGCTTTCAAAGGAGTAACACAAAGGAACTTTTTTTCATTAACTCAATATTAAGAGCACAAGAATTATCAAATCTCTTCAAATGAATAATATATTTTTAATGTTTTTATTTATTTATTTTTGAGAGACAGAGACAGAGCATGAGCAGGCAAGGGGCAGAGAGAGGGAGACACAGAACCTGAAGCAGGCTCCAGTCTCTGAGCCATTAGCACAGAGCCCAATGTGGGGCTCAAACTTGTGAACCACAAGATCATGACCTGTGCCAAAGTCGGACACCTAACCAACTGAGCCACCCAGATGTCCCCAAATGAATAACATTCTTAAGCAATTTTTAAGAATACAGTAGTTTCAACTGAGACAATAATAGATATTGGAGAGGGTGCGGAGAAAGGGGAACTCTTTTGGACTGCTGGTAGAAATGCAAACTGTTGCAGACACTCTGGAAAACAGAATGGAGGTTCCTCAAAAAATTAAAAATAGAATTACCATATGACCCAGCAATTGCACGACTAGATATTTATCCAAAGGATACAGGTGTGTTGTTTCGAAGGGACACATGCACCCCAATGTTGATAGCAGTGTTATCAACAACAGCCAAAGTATGGAAAGAGCCCAAATGTCCATCACCAGATGAATGTATAAAGAAGATGTGGCACATATACATACAAATATACATATAAATTTGTATATTTGTGTGTATGTATGTATGTATACACCTGTGTATGTATATGTGTGTATACAAATGGAGTACTACTCAGCAATCAAAAAAATGCAATCTTGCCATTTGCAACAATATGGATGGAACTAGAGGGTCTTATGCTAAGCGGAATTAGAGAAAGACAAATATCATATGATTTCACTCATATGTGGAATTCAAGATACAAAACAGATGAACATAAAGGAAAGAAAGGAAAATAATATAAAAACAGGGAGGGGGACAAAACATAGGGACCTTAATTATAAAGAACAAGCTGAGGGTTTCTGGAGGGGTTGTGGCTGGAGGGATGGCAAATGGACAAGGGGCATTAAGGAAGGCATTGTTGGGGTGAGCACTGGTGTTGTACATAGGGGATGAATCACTGGAATCTACTCTTGAAATCATTATTGCACTATATGCTAACTTGGATGTAAATTAAAAATAAATACATAATAAAATAAAATGTAAACAATTAAATAAAATAAAGATTAAAGAAAAAAGAATACAATAGTTTCTCCCCAGGAAAGTTACACTTGTCAGTTCTAGGTTTCTGTTTATTGTAAGACCTCTTATAATTTGCTGAGAGAACAAATGGACTGTAAAAATTATAATGTAATTTTTATAATTGGTGTCATGCCTTTGCCTGGCAGACAATTACAGAATCAATTGGTTATTACGTAAATGACATTGTCCAAATAGACTTTACATTTTAGAGTTGTGAACACAATCTGAGTTTATGTCTATGCCATCAAGTTTATGTTTATGCCATATTTTAATATCATGTACTACTGCACTGGATTTTCTTTATTCTTAAATGTGGCTTCCTGAAATGCCAGATGCTAATTTATTTGCTTTTCTTTAGGTTATATATGGGAAAATCATGGATGTGGAATGAAAACAAATATTGCCTTTACCAATCTTCTTAAAAATAGTAATATAAAGTTAACAGGAATACCAGAAAAGAAACCATCTTCTGATCATTGAGTTCAATGTTTTTAAACTTCAATGAGGTATAATACACATATATGTTCATATAGAAAATGAGTTGAATTAATATTTACAATTGATTTCCACCGACTTTAAATAAGGTAACAGGAATCTAGGTTACAAAACAATATTACCATCATAAAATAAAACCTACCTCTCCATGGCTCATCCTAGTCACTGCCCACCTCCCCCCAAATTAACTGCAATCCTGACTTTAAACATAGAGATTATTTTTGCTTGTTTTTGAATTTCACATAAATGATATCCTATAGTGTGTACTCTTTTGTTTCCTTTTTTTTTACTCAACATTATGTTAATGAGATTATGTTAATGAGATGATTAACATTATGTTAATCCACACTGTTGTATGTAGTTGTAAATTATTGTTATTGTTGTGCAATATTCCATCATTTGCATATAGTACAATTTATTTTTCCTTTATATTGTCAACAATCATTTTGGAAATTTCTAAATTTTGGCTATTATAAATAGTTCTATTATGAACATATATGTATTTCTGTTGGATGTCTACCCAAGAGTGGAATTTCTGGATCACAGGATCCAACAACATTGTTGTTGTTGTTGTTGTTGTTGTTGTTGTTGTTGTTATTATTATTATTATTTAAACTTCAGCCATCTTGTAGAGTGTAGTGGAAGAGGGATACATTATTGTTCTAAGCTGCATTTCTCTAATGATTAATGATGCTTAATAAAGTGATTTTTTATGTTTACTGGCCATTTGAGTATCCTTTTTTATGAAGTGTTTGTTCAGGTTTTCTGTCCGTTTTCTATTAGTTTCAGTGTCATTTTCACACAGATTTATAGAAGCTTTTTAATTATTTGTTGAATTTATGATTGGAAATATTTTTTCACCCTTTGGTTCTTTTCTCTCTCTTCATGGTTTATTTTGATAAACCAAATTTCTTAACTTGAAAATAGACCAGACTGGGGCGCCTGGGTGGCGCAGTCGGTTAAGCGTTCGACTTCAGCCAGGTCACGATCTCGCGGTCCGTGAGTTCGAGTCCCGCGTCGGGCTCTGGGCTGATGGCTCGGAGCCTGGAGCCTGTTTCCGATTCTGTGTCTCCCTCTCTCTCTGCCCCTCCCCCGTTCATGCTCTGTCTCTCTCTGTCCCAAAAATAAATAAAAACGTTGAAAAAAAATAAAAATAAAAAATAAAAAAAAAAGAAAATAGACCAGACTGCTAAAATCTTTTGGCATTATTGTTACCATGAACATTAATTTCCATTAGCTGCACCTTAAACTCAAATATTTGGAAAGCTATCTTTATAAAGTAACAAACATTGGACTCTAAGACCCATATTATTCCCTGGAGCTTGTGGATGGGACTCTAGGCAAGATAGTTAATTTCTCTTTGCCTCTATTTACTCATTGCAAAATAAAGATAAGGAAAATACTAATACCAATTTTCTGGACTAAATGCATTAATAAAATAAGATATACTGATGATAGTGAAATTTTTTTGTAAAAAGACAACTATATGATTTTCCAGCTATAGGCAAAATAGATTATGGAAAATTCACCTCATAAAAATAATTAATAGATTGGTAAATTAGGGTACTTTTTATCAATCAATAAATATCTCTAATATTACTAATTATATTAAATCCCTTTAATGATAAGATCAATTGGTTCTTTTCTATATTTTCAAATAACCTTAAATTTCATAGTAGTTTTGTGGTTTTTGTTTGGGACCAACCACTTAAAATGACATCTCCTAGAGCATATCAATTCATACATGGTCTCTAGCCATGTAAACTATAAAACAATTCACTCATAATGTATTGTCATTTTACAGAATCATATTTTTCAGATTTTAATATAACATTTATGAATTTATAAGATGTCTGTTAGTTTATCTGTATATCTGACTAAAACCTATTGAGACTCTAAATTAATATTGGTCAGGATAGGCTAGTTGACACTTCACAAAAAGTAACTGTAAACTTTTAGTAGCTTAAAACATCAAAGTTATTTTTTACTCATGCTACACATCCATCTCAAGTGAGTTGCTCTCTCTGATCCATGTTTTTGTCATTCTGAATCCAAGCTGAAAGATCAGCCACCATTTAGAGCATTGCTAGTTGTGGAAATGATAATAGTGCTCTGAAGAATCTCTTTTCAGTAATGATTCTCCTAAGACATAACATATGTATTTTTATTCACAACTCATTGAACTTAAATAGTAATATGCCCTACCCACCCCCCCCAAAAAAAAGAGGGCCATAAAATGCAAACTTAACATGCATCTGAAAGGTAAAGAGCTGTGATATCTGGTACATACCAGTATTGATAATTTATACTATGCTATATACACCACATCGGTTTCTAACCAACACAGAAACAAACAAGACATGGTTTGCATCTCAATAGAGACAAACAAACAAAAAAAATACACTCCAATGAGATGTGTGCAATAATAGTTCAGTGGCTATGTAAAGTATGATAAATTCAAGTCTGATGAATGTGGAAAAACTTCAGAAAGAGGAAATAATTGATCTGTGTTTTGAAGCATAAATAAGAGTAAAACAGAAAGAATGAAATGGGATGGGTAATTGTTTCAGGCATAAGAAACAACATCATTGAATCCTGAGAATTATTTGTCTTCAAAAAGGGGAGTTTGTGATTTAGCATTGCTGGAGCACAGCATAAATGAGAGAACAAAATGGCAGAAAATCTCTGCAAACCATGTATCTGATAAGCAGTTTCAATCCAAAATGTAAGGAACTCATATAAGTCAATAGCATAAAATCAATAATGACCCAATTAAAAATAGTCAAAGAACCTAATAGACATTTCCCCCAAAGAAGCCATATAAGTGGCCAATAGGTATGTTAAAAGATGCTCAACATCACTCACTAATCATCAGGGATATGAAAATCAACAACAAGATATCACTTCACACCTGTTAGGATGTCTATTATCAAAACAAGGGATAACTAGTGTTGGTGAGGAAGTAGAAAAAAGGAAATCCATGAACACTGTTGGTGGAAATGTACATTGGTACAACCATTATGGGAAACAGTATGCAGTTCCCTAAAAAAATTAAAAACAGGACTCCCATATGATCTGCTAATCCCATTAATGGTTATATATCCAAAGAAAACCAAATCGTTATCTTAAAGAGATAACTCTACTCCCATGTTCATTGCAGTATTATTCATAATATGCAAGGTATGGAAAAATCTAAGTGTGGATTTATAAATGGATGAATAAATAAATGAAATGCTATAGATATATATAATGAAATAGCCTTAAAAAAAGAAGGAAATCCTTCCATTTGCAAAAATATTGATGGACTTGTAGGGCATTATGCTAGGCAGAGAAAGACAAATACTATATGGTATCACTTACATATAGAAACTTAAAAAAAAATCATAACTCATAGAAACAGAGTAGAATTGTGGTTGCCAGGGGCTGGGAGGTAGGTGAGATGGGAAGAGGTTGACCAAAGGGTACAAATTTTCGGTTATAAGATGAATAACTTCTGGGGATCTAATGTTCAGCATGGCATCTGTACATAATATTACTGTTTGCATATTTTCAATTTGCTAAGAAAGTATATTACAAACATTCTCACCCCAAACAAAACAAAACAAAACAAAACAAAACAAAACAAAACAAAAAAGGTAACTATGTAAGGAAATGGACATGTTAATTGGTTTGATTATGGGAATCACTCCACAATGTATCTATACATCAAATCATCATGTGGTGTATACTTTAAATATATAATTTTATTTATCAAAACAA
The DNA here is from genome assembly GCF_014898765.1 of Herpailurus yagouaroundi. NCBI lineage: Eukaryota > Metazoa > Chordata > Mammalia > Carnivora > Felidae > Herpailurus > Herpailurus yagouaroundi. The sequence goes on along the minus strand of NW_024412394.1, from coordinate 30,071,630 downwards.
TTAAAAGAAACAAAGTTTAAGAAAAGGAGCCAAAGAGATGTAGGGTGTACAGAGTAGTTAGCACAGCATTCTAGAGGAATGTAGTATGGTTATACTAGAATGTGGCTCATTACTGTTATAGGGAAACAGAATTTTTGCCAATATAAGACATAAGCAATAAGTCTCTAAGGATCTTACTTAAAGATGGGAGGGGGGATTTTTTAATGTTTTGTTCATTAAAACAAATCAAGATTCTCATTATTATTAAAAAAACTGTAGTTTAGCAGTACAGCTGCTGAAAAGAGAGATGTCTCTTGGGAAGTATAATTAGTTTTAATTTAGAGTAACTGGTATGATTAATCTTTGAGTTTTCTCTATTTTACATTAATTTTTAAAATGGGAATGGCTGATTACCAGCATTTTCTAAATAGTAGGTATAGTAATAACTGTTCTCCCATCATTTTCTTGAAATCATGAAATGTCACAGTTAAGAATTCATGGAGTAGAAAACACAATGATCCAGATATCAGTCTTTCTCTGATATCATTGATGTCTTGTGTATGTCAATGACTGCAGGCAATTGGATCTTTTTCTGTTTGATATATAGTAATATTGATTTGTTTCTTTATTTCATTATTCTAATTCCAGGCTCTAGCTATTGATTGGCATCAACAATGTCTTAGGATGTAGAAAGGAAAAAAAAATAAATAAAAAGAAAAGAAGTTGACAATGAATAAATGTCTATCCAAAATTTACTGATGGGAAAATTACTAAAAACAAAGCAAAGCAATGCAACAATAGGAACAACAACAAAAATAGCTACATTTGAGCATTTATAATATGTCTGGTACTATGCTAAGAACTTTCCACTTAATAATTAAGGCATTCCATAAAATAGGTTTTATGAATTGTAATTTGCATACCAAGATGTTGAGAATCAAAATATGTCACTGACCTAAGACTTCACAGTTAAAAATTTACAAAAGCAAGACTTGAACCCAGATGAGTATATACTCAAAAACAACCCACTAATCCTTTTATCCTTTCACTTTATGAGATCTAGATTGAAAACAAAAACAAAAACAAAAACACATTATCCTCAACACAAGCCACAGCCTACGTGCAAATTGATTGTGGATATTTCCATTAAAAGATTTTTATCCCAAAGACGCGTTCTCTGATAATGACCATTTTCTCTTACACAGGATATGGTACAGCTAATGATGAAAGGTCAGTTAAACATAGAATAATATTAAACTTCTGGAGTTGGACCTGAAATACCACTTTCAGCAGTATTTTATCTTAGGTCTCTTCAGTAACTTAACCTGACTGAAGCTTCTTTTTCATCTGTAAAATGGGGATAATAACATTACGTATCTCAGTGTTGTGAATACTTTGTAATGCATAGGAAATGATTTATAAAGTGACTAGCACATAGTAAGCCCTCAAAAAAAGTAACTATTCTTTTCCATCATCATCATCATCATCATCACTATCATTTTCATCATTTAGAATTATGTAAACATGTCTTTTCAGGAAGATAACTATTACCTATGTTTCTTACCAACATGAGCTAGTTATTAACAGGTTTCTCATTCCCAACCTAGCTTGAATGCACAGTGTTACTTAGAGACTTTTCTTGTTGTAAATAAGTAGCAAAATGCAAACTACAAATTCAATATAGTTTTATTCAATTCTTAAGTATAATTTGAATGTAAGAACAAGTAATGAGAGTCACCAACAGATAATAAACTATTCTGAGGAGTTTCCTATTTTCAGAGGGAAGGAAATGAATACAGTTTTATTTTTGGATTTATAGACTTATTGATCAAATTAGAGTGATTTTATAGTGATTTTTATGCCTCCTTATGTAGCTCTTTATATTGGTTGAGATCTTGTTAAAAAGATGGAATCAGTAAAATAAAAAGTGCTCTTAGAAAATGTCCATAGGCCATCTGTACTGTATTTGGTATATTAATTATACAACATGTCCATAGACACAGAAACCAGTGATGGGACGGCCAACCTCCATCCATTTGATGGTTCACAGTATGAAAACCTTCAAATTTATTCAAATATTACTTTTAATTTTTGACTATGATTTATGTTATCTGAACCACTAAAAGTAGTGATGTTTATGAGTAGAATGTATATGAGTGTGTGCATAACAATATTTTATAAATACTATAATATATAAAATACATATGTATATATAAAACTTTAATATAGCTATGTAGTATATGGCATATATATTATGTATGCACACATATATGTACAAATACATATATATATATAATTTTCTCTCTCATTTCTATATTATTGCAAATGTAATTGGATTATGATCTTTTTTTTTCTGTGACTTTTAATGTTTTATATTAGAATATGACCTCATGACATGCATTTGATTGGATGACTTCAAGCCATTCATTTCATAAGCCAAGCACATGAGGGCACATACTATCAAGCAATGCCAATCTTTTGTAGCAAGTTCTTTGGCTAGGGAGATTTCATGTGCTTAAAGGTTAAAGTTAAATGTTAGAAAGAGAGATTATTCCTTCAGATAGAAAATAGTAGTCCAAATGAAAAAAAATCTATTATGTTGGTTAAAACTTAAGGTATTTAGCATCACTTGTAATGGATAGATGAAAAACATTTCAGAGCTCTCATCTATACATATCTTGTGTACTTTCAACTTGGCATAGGTCAACACTAGACAGAAATCCTATGCTTTCCTGACATGTTTCATTGAGGACAGAAGAAAACTGTAGCATTCAGTTGTTGGGTTCACATAAAAGGTAGAAGGATTAATTAACATATTTTAAGTTTATGTATTTATTTTTGAGAGAGAGAAAGCATGCAAGAGGGGTAGGGGCAAAGAGAGAGAGAGAGAGAAAGAGAGAGAATCCCAAGCAGACTACACAGTCAGCACAGAGGCTGACATGGGGCTTGAACTCACTAACTGCCAGATCATGACCTGAGCTGAAGTCATATGCTTAACCAACTGAGCCACCCAGCAGCCCTTTTTTTAAAGTTTTTTTAACTTTATTATTTAAAAAAATTTGAAAGATTAACATGAATTCTATCATTTCAAGCTACCTAGTGTCAAAAATTTGTGGTGCAATAACCTTTTAATAAATATTTAGTGAATCAAAAACAATTAAATCAAATTAATTTGAATAAAGTTATTTGGCATTGATTTGATATGACATTCTCTTCCTAAAAACACAAAGAGAGACATCCAAGTTATAAAATGTAAATTTTTATAAACATGTTGGAACATTGTTAGTAGCTTTTATATTAAAAATACTGAAATCATGAAGAAAGTGAAAAGTTGTGACCATACAAAAGTGATTCCTGTGCAGTGTGTTTGATAATATATAGGCATATGGAGAAGCTGTGACTAGGTTAGTTATGAATTAGACATTTGAAATGTCAATTTCTTTAAGGGTAAAAATATGGATTATATTGCTCTAGGTTGTTTTTAATTCTTTGTTAAAAGTGTTTGTCACTTTGTATCTGTACTGTATCTGAAAACAAATGAAATTACCTTTCATTAGTTGTATTTTCTGTATCCAAAAATTTCCACATCTGTGAGAGAAAATTAGAATGAAAGACTTGGAATAGATAAGACCCTCATCCTCTACTCAGATTTATCATTCCCATAAAGAAGTTTTAGGATGTTTCTGTAAGTATTAACAGTTACTCTGATTTCAATGGCTTTGTGCTGATAGGGGAGAATCATCCTTAGTTACAGTTTGGTTCAAAAATGGCAAATGGGTTCTCTTGTATTTGCCAACACTGACCTAGTTTAATGATTGAAATTGTGCATCACTGTATTCAAAAGGAGTTTAAAACTCTATCCTGGCCCAATGTGAACAAGTTTTGGTTGATTAGTGGTGTCAGCTAAAGGCAGCTGTGGGAGGAAACAGCAGGAGTGCACATCACAAGCTACCCTTGCTTTTTCATATGTTACTGCTCAGAGCTCTTAAGTGTACTTTTCTTAAATAGGGTATAGAGCTCTAAGTCAAAGAAGGTTGTAGAAATAATCATCTGTTTATACTATTAATTATTCATCTTGAAGGCTATGTAGATACTACATATGTAATGCTTAAGAAACCTACGAATGATGTTTTAATTCAATCCCTTAATAGCTATGTGCCGTAGGCTGACTTATTTACACACTTTAGCCATAAGTGGTTAAATATGAAACATGATTAGCACAATATCTCACATAATAAAACCTTAGTGAATGTCAGTAATTATTATCTCCACTATACTTATCAATAAAATTTGTGTGTAAAAGATAATTACACTGTTCTCTTAAAAAATATATAAATATTGGGGCGCCTGGGTGGCGCAGTCGGTTAAGCGTCCGACTTCAGCCAGGTCACGATCTCGCGGTCCGTGAGTTCGAGCCCCGCGTCAGGCTCTGGGCTGATGGCTCGGAGCCTGGAGCCTGTTTCCGATTCTGTGTCTCCCTCTCTCTGCCCCTCCCCCATTCATGCTCTGTCTCTCTCTGTCCCAAAAATAAATAAATGTTGAAAAAAAAATATAAATATACATTTACATATAAAGAGATTTCCATTAACATATGTTTATATACATTAACATTATATATGTATATGATATACATATATATGTTATATGTACATGTATGCATGTCTATAATAATGTATATTATATACTATACATACTATGTGTACATTATACATTATATGTACATGTATGTATGTGTATGTCTATAATAATGTACATTATAGACATGTACATATTATAAATATATACTATATATGCATACATGTTATATATACATATAAGTTTATATATATATATAACATATATGCATATATACATGTGTTAATGAAAAATGAATCTAAATGTAAAAATGTTTTTCATAAATTTAAAAATTAATATTTATTATAATGTCATTTCCTCTAAAGAGTATCATAAAAAGCTCCTAAATAGTCTTTTTCATGATATTTGTTAAATCAGTGTTAAAAATTTAAATAAAACAATATTTCCATGCATGTTTTATTGTTAAAAATAGCACATTATGATAGGTGACCTAACAAGTACCTAAATATAGCTAAAATTATTAAAAGCATAATTTTAATAAGTTGCTATCATTCAACATCTATTGAATAAAGCCTGGATACGATTACATAATTATGCACTTAAGACTGCCTAATATTTTTCAAACCTTTATCTCTCTATTCCTCAGTTTGGGGGCAGGTAGAAACATTGGATTGTGAAAGCATTGAAGCCAACTGATATTAAAAACTTTATTCCATTATTATTTTTTAAAAGATAGGTGTTGGCAAGGACGTGGAGAAAAGAAGTCCTTGTACACAATTGGTACACTGTTGTAAATTAGTACAGACATTATGAAAAATAGTACAGATTTATCAAAAGCCTAAAAATAGAAGTATTAGATAATCCAAAAATTCTTATTTAGCATATATACCCAAAGGAAACAAAACTTGTACCTCAAAGAGATATCTGCACTCCCATGTTCAATGCAGCATTATTCACAATAGCCAAGATATGGAAACAATCTGTGATGGATGAATGAATAAATAAAATATGGTACATACATACAATAGAATATTTTCATCCTTAAAAAAAAAAAGATGATCTTGCCTTCTGCAATACATGGGTAAATCAGGAAGAAATTATCCTTATTGAAATAATCACACAGAAAGAAAAAAAAAACTGCATTATCTCAGTCATATGTGGAATCTAATACATCAAATACATAGAAGCAGAAAGTAAAATGGTGATTGCCAGTGTAAACAGGTTCAGGAAATGGGAACATGTTGGTCAAATGGTACAAAGTTGTAGTTCTGTAGGATAAATAAGCCTAAAGATGTAAGGTATAGTATGCTAGCTATGGTTAACAATTCTGTGTTGAATACTGGAAATTTGCTAAGAGAGTAGATTTCACGTACTCTCATCACACATAAAACAATGGTAACAATGTGAAAAGATATGTTGATTAGCTTGAATGTAATAATCGTTTCACTATGTGTAGGTGTATCAAATCATCATGTTGCCATCTTCACTGTATGCAGTGTTTATTAAAAAACAAACAAATTCAATTCCCTGCAAACAGCATGGTTTAATAGGGAGAAATATGAATTTGTATTAAAATGCAGGCATGGCTAGTTACTAACTCTATAAGACCAGGTAAAACAATATTTTTTCCTGATCCAATTTCCATACATTCAATAGGATATAATAATATTTAGTTTATAGGGTTATTGTGAGGACTAACTAAAAGAGTGTGTACATAGGGACTGACTCATATTAAGCATCATTACTCATGAGATTCTTTTATGCTTGTCCTTACATATGTACTCCAATAACTGAATTAAGAATTGTTTTCTCTCATCGTACACAGGGGTAGACATAGTGAACTGTTCAATAATCAGTTTTATATATCCCAAAGTTACATTTTAAAAGGTCAATCAGATTATACCAATGTCCTGCCAAAAAGCTTGCAAAGTCTTCTTAAAATACAGATAAAACATTTTTCTATTGCTGACATAGCTCAATATATTAATCCTCTAACCATTTCTTCAAATCCATCACATTTTGCATCCTCTCTGTGACAAACAGACATTGAGTGGCCTCCATGATCTCTACCTCCCCACCTGTCCTTGAGTGTTGTCAGGATTGCTGACTTATTTCTAACCAATAGAATATGACAAAATGTTATGCTACATAAGGATCCACTGTGCCAGCAGACTCACTCTAAAATCTTTTATTCCTTGGTGGTTTTGAAGAAGCAAGCTGCAGTAACTTTTACAGCTACAAGAAAATGAATTCTGCCAACAACCTGAGTGAGCTTGTTTATAGGCTTTTCCCCAGTTGAGCCTTCAGGTGAGAACACAGCCATAGACAAACCATTATTGCAGTCTCACAGATGACCCAGATAAGCATTTCTCCCAATTCATAGAAACTATGAGATTACATATATATGTATATATATATAGTATTATACAATATTTTAGTATATTAGTTTGTTATGTGACATAGAGAATTAAAACAACTTGTTTACCAGCAAAACTGCCTAGATTTCCATACCATAACATAACAAACTTGTGTGCTCATCTTGTTTTTACCCCAACTACACTAAGTCCTGCTATTCTTAGACCCACTAAGTAATTCTCTATTCTTAATATTCTTGATTCATTGTGTTGATATATTTAAAATGAATTTACTTTAAAACTTATTCATTATCTGGTTCCCACAAATCAGACACACAGACCAATGGAATAGAATAGAGACTCCAGAATTGGACCCATAAAAGTATGACCAACAAATCTTTGACAAAGCAGGAAAGAATATCCAATGGAAAAAAGACAGTCTCTTTAACAGATGGTGCTGGGAGAACTGGACAGCAACATGCAGAAGAATGAACCTAGACCACTTTCTTCCACCACTCACAAAAATAAGCTCAAACTGGATAAAGGACCTGAGCGTGAGACAGGAAACCATGAAAACCGTAGAGGAGAAATCAGGAAAAAACCTCTCTGACCTCAGCTGCAGCAATTTCTTACTTGACACATCTCCAAAGGCAAGGGAATTAAAAGCAAAAATGAACTATTGGGACCTCATGAAGACAAAAAGCTTCTGTTCTGCAAAGGAAGTAATCAACAAAACTAAAAGGCAACCAATGGAATGGGAAAAGATATTTGCAAATGACATGTCAGACAAAGGGCTAGTATCCAAAATCTATAAAGAACTCCCCAAACTTCACACCCGAAAAACAAAGAATCCAGTGAAGAAATGGGCAGAAAACATAGACACTTCTCTAAAGAAGACATCCAGGTGGTCAACAGGCACATGAAAAGATGATCAACATCACTCCTCATCAGGAAATACAAATCAAAACCACATTGAGATACCACCTCATGCCAGTCAGAGTGGCTAAAATGAACAAATCAGGAGACTATAGATGCTGGAGAGGATGTGGAGAAACGGGAACCCTCTTGCACTCTTGGTGGGAATGCAAACTGGTGCAGCCACTCTGGAAAGCAGTGTGGAGGTTCCTCAGAAAATTAAAAATAGACCTACCCTATGACCCAGCAATAGCACTGCTAGGAATTTACCCAAGGGATACAGGAGTACTGATGCATAGGGGCACTTGCACCCCAATGAACAATAGCCAAATTATGGAAAGAGCCTAAATGTCCATCAACGGATGAATGGATAAAGAAATTGTGGTCTATATACATAATGGAATACTACTTGACAATGAGAAAGAATGAAATATGGCCTTTTGTAGCTATGTGGATGAAACTGGAGAGTGTTATGCTAAGTGAAATAAGTCATACAGAGAAAGATACCATATGTTTTCACTCTCATGTGGATCCTGAGAAACTTAACAGAAGACCATGTGGGAGGGGAAGGAAAAAAAAAGTTAGACAGGGAGAGAGCCAAACCATAAGAGACTCTTAAAAACTGAAAATAAACTGAGGGTTGATGGGGAGTGGGAAGGAGGGGAGGGTGGGTGATGGGCATTGAGGAGGGCAACTGTTGGGATGAGCGCTGGGTGTTTTACCGAAACCAATTTGACAATAAATTTCATAAAAAATAAAAAATAAAAAAATAAAATATTTGCAAAGAAAAAATCTCTGTTATGTACTCAAATCTTGATAAACTTGCCTCATTCATTTTGGTGTAATTTTTTAAACTCTTTCAACTGTAAAAAGAGAAATAGGCACATTCACTCACAAATAGCAAACCATGTAATCATAGCATGCTGGTTTTACAAAGATATATCCAGAATCTGGGCTGAAATTAAAGAGAAGATGTTCTTTTAAAATTCTGCTAAAACAACAACAACAACAATGACGACAAACTGTAACAGATGAAATAAAACATGTTCAGGAAACAAAGGAACCACCTTAAATAACAATTTATAAGTGTGGAGCCAATGTGGTTGAGGCTGTGTTTCAGTTATCTCCCAGATACAATCTAGAGTTTTGTAAATACTCCGTGCCTAGGAATACATGATAAGAATGTAAAACTAAAGAAAGAAAACTAAGGCATTCAATATTCTGAAGTGAGACAATAAATATGGGAAATATAAGTTCTTAGTGTATAGTAGAAGTTCAATAAATACTTGTTAAATAAGTGATTCTCTATTGAACTGTTGGAGAAGGTCATTCAAAGGCATGACTGCTTGTTTGGCCTTAGAGCTTAACTGGAATAATCAAGGCTCTTCACCCCCTTCCCTGTCCTTGGAATGTACCTTTTTTTTTTTTTTTTTGGTTTGTTTTTAATGTTTATTTATTCTTGAGAGAGAGAGACAGAGAGAGACAGAGAGAAACAGAGAGTGCAAGCAGGGCAGGGGCAGAGAGAGGGACAGAGGATCTGTCCTGACTCTGTACTGACAGCAGAGAGCCTGACCCAGGATTCAAACTCATGAACCATGAGATCATGTCCTGAGCTGAAGTAGGATGCTTAACCGACTGACCCACCCAGGCACATCTAGAATGTACCTTCTGTTCACTGTCCCACAGTGGGAGCCATTTTCAAGAATAAAGGCTTGAGAGAGCAAAGCGTTGTTGAAACAATGGGGTAGTATATAGGAATGAACCCAGTTAGGGTCTCTATATAAACTTTTAAATTCTGTCAGGCTGGTGCAGATGTCTTCTCTTCTGGTAGCTACCCAAAACAAGCCTCATATGTAAGTTCTCTTTGTTTATTAAACCTGCCACCTACCAATCTGGAGTGGTCTGCCTCTTTCTTTGGTCTCCCTTTGCCCTCTCTGTATGGGGCCACTTTCAGATTTCATTCAGGAGGCTCCCAAGTTTGCAAATTAACATGGATTAATCCCATTAATTTTTTCAAGTTGTAAACCTTCCAAACAGCATATAAAATTAGGAATTAATAAAATATTTAATAAATATTTAATGGAATTATTAGTAGTTTAATTTCCCCATGTAGTCTTTTAATAGATACAAAGCACAGACACTGAGAAGTTAGCATATACATCCCAATTCTTTAGTTAGATAAGAGCATCACCATAAAATAATAATGTGCTTGGTACTCTATCAAATATATGTGCTTTTGGTAAGTGTGAATCTGTCTTCAAGTCTAGTCATCTTTGATTCATCATCATTAATGGTATTATTGACCTAAAATATGGGAAACAGACTCTGAACAAATCATGTATGTAAATGTATATATGCACATATGTATGCATACATATACACTATGGAAAAATGAATAAAATCCATGTGAATCTGGAAAGAAATAACTGTGATTGCCCATAGAAGAATTTTATAATCTAGCTGAACTATCTACCAGTTTAATGAAAGCAGTACAATTCTGAAGAGAGATCAAGTTTTGTTTACAGATTAGACAAGCATAGAGCTAAATTGAGTTCTTAAAAATAAAGCTACTTTTAGTCAATACAAGCTTACCTTTTACCTTCCCTCAAGTAAAATGGGACATTTCCAAAGAATTAATGGTGTACATTCCAAATACTTTTAATTGTTTTCTAAATATAGTTTCCATACCTATCTTGCCAAAAATGCAAAATGTTCCTTTTGATAGTGTGTTCATTTTATTTCCACCAACTTTAAAACATAGGATCATGGTAGAGAAAATGAAATTTTGAGATTAGAAAATATACAGTATGTCATATGATATTGCAAAAGGTTGATATACATTTGTTTCAATGTATTGGACAAAAATATTAAGTGTTTTCTATAAACATTAAATATATATCTGCTATAATCTATAAATACTCTCTATTATAGTATATGTATTATATTATATACTATATTCTATAAATATTATATATATATATATATATATATATATATATATATACACATATATGCTCAGTATATGTTGAGAACATGACTTTGAATTCTAGTCTCCACTAACTTTTATTGTGAGCAAGGTAATTTGCCTACTAATCCTCAATTCCTTTATCTTTAAAATACAGAAACTAATTCATCCCATAGGTTGTTTTGAGGATTAAATGACATAAACTAAGTGATTAGCACAATAAATGTTAGATATTAATGTTATTAATCCAGAGTCTCCCTTTTAGCAGCATATAGCTGAACATTGCTTTTGTTTTAAAATCAGGAACATTTAAATGGAACACATTATATGAAATTAAAATAAAAATTCTTATTTTGCTTAATTTCTAATGTCATATGCTGCATTGCTTACCTTTAAAAAAAGGAAACCCCTAGGACAAGAAATGCATGCCACAAATTTAACTCTGTGTCACTGTGACACAACTCTAAATACAGCTACATTTTTCCTCTGCAGAGTAGCAACATTTTCCCAGTGGCAGAAAGCCTCTCCCTTACCTGCCAAACTCTACTTCTCTGCCCCATTATTCCTCTCACTTCTAAAGATAAGTTTGTGGACTCTGTGAGTTATTATGTGTTTCTCTTTTCCCAGTTACAACACATGCTTGCCCGAGGAGGTTTGCAAACCTTGGTTAATATTAATGAAACAATTGGAGCCTAAGCAGCCCAGAGAACAAACTTTGTCTTCATGGGCTGCACTACATCTCCTCATTAAACATAGGGAACATTCCTCTCACATTCAATTACAGATGCCTAAATAATATTTTTCCCTGGCAATATAAGATTCTTAAGCTTTAAGAGGGAAAATAAAAGTCATATTTTCTTCTGAAATAGCATTCATTTCTCATACTCAGACACAAAGTTCTGTCAACCAGCTGTAAGTGTGTAAGTGACTCACTGGTCAGGGAGATGCCACATGCTCTTTTGAGAAATGATGAATGATTTAAAACTCATGATCTGAACTAGAACTTGAATCCCTAAGGATTACTGGAGGGCCTATCTGTAACAGCTCACAGAAAGCAATACACTGTTGGCTATGCACTCTTTGAGTGGGCATATTCCAGGGTCTAGGCTACTCCTGGGTTTTATACATTATTAACTCTTTAGGAAAATGAGTATATATTTAAAGTAGTAAAGATGACATTAGTAAGACAGTATCCAGGCTTGTAAGAAATTTAGTAAGCAATTGTCTCAGTGAATTTACAAGTTTTCCAATTTCAACTAAACTGTCACAAAATCTGACCACTTATTATTTTTATTCATCTCTTTTTTTTCCTTCCTAACACATTCTCCACAAAAGCTGTTCAGAGCCCTCTCCACTTACCTTATATACCCAAACTTACTTTAATCCATTGATGTGGGTCATTTCTCAGCTTTTATGGAGGATTGGGGGAGGAAGGGAAGGAACTAACATTTGTTGAAAGCCTACTGTTATCATAATGCTCAAAACAGCCATGGGTTTTAGTATCACTCTCACATCTTTTTTTTTTTTTTTTTTGAAAGAGAGAGAGAGAGAAAGAGAAGCCCAAGCAGGCTCTGCACTATCAGTGCAGAGGCTGATGTGGGTCTCCATACCCACAATCTGTGAGGTCATGACCAGAGCCAAAATCAGATGCTTAACCGACTGAGCCACCCAGGCACCCCACATTCTCTCATCTTATGGATGAGAATATTTGGCCCAGAGAATTCAAGTGGCTTGCTGAAAATTTCACATATTGAGCTAATGACAGAGTATGGATTCTAACTGAGGTCTGTGTGATTCCAATGTCCATGCTGCTTTCCAAGAAGCACACCTTGTTTTTGCCAAGGCTAAGCGTCTGTCTGCCTTTGTGCTCACTCCTGTTTCTTCCTTCTCTAGGATGTACTTCTTCCAGTTTTATCCTTCCTTAAGTACATTTGAAACGCTTTCTCAACTGACTATTTTTTACTTTAATTTTATTTTAATTAAATCCAAGTTAGTTAACATACAGTGTACTAATGGTTTCAAGAGTAGTTTTTAGTGATTCATCACTTATAGAACATCCAGTGCTCATCCCAACAAGTGCTCTCCTTAATCCATCACCCATTCAGCTCTCCATCACCCATTTAGCCCATCCCCCCACCCAACACCCCTCCAGCAATCCTCAGTTTGTTCTCCATCTCTAAGAGTCTCCCTCTTTGGGGCACCCGGGTGTTTCAGTCGGTTGAGTGTCTGACTTCGGCTCAGGTCATGATCTCTCTGTTCCTGAGTTCGAGCCCTACATTGGGCTCTGTGCTGACAGCTCAGAGCCCGGAGCCTGCTTTGGATTCTGTGTCTCCCTCATTTTCTCTCAGCCCCTCTTCCACTTGTGCTCTCTTTCTCTATCAAAAATAAATAAACATTAAAAAAATTAAGCAAAACAAAAAAGTCTCCCTCTCTGTTTTTATCTTATTTTTCCTTCCTTCCCCTATGTTCATTTATTTTATTTCTTAAATTCCACATATGAGTGAAATCATATGATATTTGTCTTCCTCTAACTTATTTCACTTAATACATTCTCGTTCTATCCACATTGTTGCAAATGACAAAATTTCTTTCATTTTGATTGATGAGAACTATTTCATTGTATGTATGTGTGTGTGTGTGTGTGTGTGTGTGTGTGTGTGTGTGTATATATATATATATATATATATATATATATATCAGTTGATGAATACTTGGGTTCTTTCCATACTTTGGCTATTGTTAATAGCACTGCTATAAACATTGGGGTGCATGTGCCCCTTTTAATCAACATTTTTATATCCTTTGTCTGAATACCTAGTAGTTCAGTTGCTGGGTTGTAGGGTAGTTCTATTTTTAATTTTCTGAGGAACCTCCATAGTGTTTTCCAGAGTGGCTGCACCAATTTGCATTCCCACCAACAGTGCAAAAGTGTTTCACTTTGTCTTCATCCTCGCCAATATCTGTTGTTTCCTGAGTTGTTAATTTTAGCTGTTCTGACGCTGGAATTAAAATAAAATTTTAATTAAAAACCTGACCATTATTTTATTTAAAAATGATTTATTTTAATTCTAATATACTTACCGAACAGTGTTACATTAGTTTCAGCTGTACAATATAGTGATTCAACAGTTACATATATTAGTCAGTGCTTATCAAGGTAGGTGTACTCTTACTCCTTTTCGCTTATTTCAGCCATCTCCCCACCCACTTCCCCTCTGGTAACCATCTGTTTGTTCTCTATAGTTAATAGTCAGCTTTTTGGTTTATCTCTCTCTCTTTTCCTTTGATCATTTGTTTTGTTTCTTAAACTCTACATAAGAGTGAAATACTTGGTATTTCTCTTTCTCTTATTTCACTTAGCATAATACTCTCTAGATACATCCATATTGTTGCAAATGTAAAGATTCATTCCTTTTTATGGCCAAATAATATTCCATTCCATTTCATAATATTCCATTCTCTCTCTCTGTCTGTGTGTGTGTGTGTGTGTGTGTGTGTGTGTGTGTGTCTAAATAGATAGATGGACCACTTTTATTTATCCATCCATCTATTGATGGACACTTGGGCTACTTCCATAATTTCGCTGTTGCAAATAATGCTGCAATAGACATAGAGATGCATATATCTTTTTGAATTAGTGTTTTTATATTCTTTGGGAAAATACCCAGCAGTGCGATTACTGGATTATAAAATAGATCTCTTTTTAATTTTTTGAGAAACCCCTATACTGTCTTCCACAGTGACTGCATCAGTTTGTATTCCTATCAACACTGCTTGAAGGTTCCTTTTTCTTCAGATGCTCAGCAATACTTGTTGTTTCTTGGTTTTTGATTTTAGTCATGCTGACAAGTGTGAGATGAGATCTCACTGTGGTTTTGATTTGTATTTCCCTGATGATGAGTGATGTCGAGTATCTTTTTATGCATCTATTCTCCATTTGTAAGTTTTCTTTGGAGAAATATCTCTTCACTTCTTCTGCTCATTTTTATTGGATTATTTGTTTTTTGGGGGGTTGAGTTTTATAAGTTCTTTATATGTTTTGGACACTAACCCTTTATCAGGTATATCATTTACAATTATCTTCTCCCATTCAGTAGATTGTCTGTTAGTATTTGTTTTCTTTGCTGTGCTGAAACTTTTCATTTTGATGTGGTCCCAAAAGTTTATGTTTACTTTTATTTCTCCTGCCTCAGGAGACATAGATCTAGAAAGATAGTGTTACAACCAGTGTCAGAGAAATTACTGCCTGTGCTTCTTTTCTGGTCTCGCATTAGG
This sequence comes from Herpailurus yagouaroundi, assembly GCF_014898765.1. Taxonomy (NCBI): domain Eukaryota; kingdom Metazoa; phylum Chordata; class Mammalia; order Carnivora; family Felidae; genus Herpailurus; species Herpailurus yagouaroundi. The sequence goes on along the minus strand of NW_024412394.1, from coordinate 30,056,567 downwards.
TCTTTAATCCATTTTGAGTTTATTTTTGTGTATGGTGTAAGATAATGGTCCATTCTTTTACATGTTGCTTTCCAGTTTTCCCAATGTTATTTTTTGAAAAGATTGTCTTTTTTCTCACTGCACATTCTTTTTTCCTTTGTCAAAAATTAATTGAACATGTAATTGTGGCTTTCTAGTCAGTTTAAATGATCTATTGTAAATATTTATGCACCTAATATGAAAGCACCCAAATACATAAAACAATTAATAACAAACAAAAAGGAACTAATTGATAGTAATACAATAATAGTAGGAGAATTTATACCCTATTTATAACAATGGCCACATCATTCACACAGAAAATCCACAAGGAAACACTGGCTTTGAATAACATGCTGTACCATATGTATTTAACAGATATATTCAAAACACTCCACCTTAAAACAGAATACACATTCTTTTCAAGTGCACATGGTACATTGTGCAGAATAGATCACATACGAGGCCACAAAACAAGTCTCAACAAATTCAAAACAATTGAAGTTATACCATACATCTTTTCTGTCCACAACACTATGAAACTAGAAACCACAAGAAAAATACTCTGAAACTAGAAACCACAAGGAAAAAAATCTGGAAAGAGCACAAATACATGGAGGTTAAATAACACTATACTAAACAATAAATGGCTCAACCAAGAAATCTAAAAGGCAATAAAAACAATACATGAGACAAATGAAAATGAAAACACATGGTCTTTGGGGCACCTGGTTGGCTCAGTCCATTAAGCATCTGAGTCTTAACTTCAGCTCAGGTCATTATCTCATGGTTTGTGAGATCAAGCCCCATGTCAACTCTGTGCTGATAACATATGGAGCCTGCATGGGATTCTCTCTCTCTCTCTCTCTCTCTCTCTCTCTCTCTCTCTCCCTCCCCCACTCATGCTCTCTGTCTCTCTCTCTAAAAATAAATAAATAAACATAAAAAAAAAAAGAAAGAAAATACAATGGCCCAAAATCTTTGGGATGCAGCAAAAGCTGCTTTAAGAGGAAAGTTTATAGCAATACCTCAAGAAGTAAAAAACAAACAAACAAACAAACAAAAAAAACAATCTTAAACAACCTAACCTTACACCAAAAAGAGCTAGAAAAAGAACAAACAAAATCAACAGAACCCCAAAATCAACAGAAAGAAGGCAATAATGTATATTAGAGCCTAAATAAATGACAAAGACACCAAAAAACAATAATATAGATCAATGAAACCAGGCACTGGTTCTTTGACAAAATCTACCATATTGATAACCTGTAGCCAGAATCATTGAGAGATAGAGAGAGAGGACTCAAATAAAAAATTCACAAATGAAAGAGAAGAAAGAACAACAGACACCTGAGAAATGCAAATGATTATAAGAGAATATATGAAAAACTGAACAATCTAGAAGAAATGAATAGATTCCTAGAAATATATGACTTAAACTAAATATATGAAAGAAATATATGACCAAAACTAAAGCAGGAAAAAATAGAAAATTTTAACAGACTGATTACCTACAATGAAATTGAATCAGTAATCAAAAAGCTCTCAGCAAGGAAAAGTCCAGGATCACATGGTTTCGCGGGTAAATTCTACCAAATATTTAAAGAAGAGTTAATACCTGTTCTTCTAAACTATTCCAAAAAATAGAAAAAGAAGAAAATCTTCAAAATTCATTTTATGAGACCAGAATTACCTTGATACAAATCAGATAAAGACACCGCAAATAAAGAGACCTACCGGCCAGCATCCGTGATGAACACACTTGCAAAAATCCTCAACAAAATACTAGGAACCTGAATCCAATAATACATTAAAAAAATTCATTCACAAAATGGGATAATCAAGTGGGATTTATTCCTAGGATGCAAGTGTGGTTCAATATTAACAAATTGATTAACATAATACATCACATCAATAAGAGAAAGGATAAAAACTATAAGATCATTTCAATAGATGCAGAAAAACATTTGATGAAGCACAACATCCATTCATGGTAAAAATCTCAGCAAAGCAGGTTTAGAGGAAACATACTTCCACATATTAATGGCCTTCTATTTAAAACCCAGAGCAAATATTATACTCAATGGGGGAAAAACTGAAAGCCCTTCCCCTAAGGTCAGGAACAAGACAAGGATGTCCTCTCTCACCAATGGTATTCAACATAGTACTGAAAGTCTCACCATAGCAATCAGATGAGACAAAGGAATAAAAAGCATCCAAATTGGTAAAGAAGAAGTAAAATGTTCACTATCTGAAGATGACATGATATTATATATAGAAGACCCTAAAGACTTCACCAATAAAATTACTAGAAACCATAAATGAAATCAATAAGGTCACAGGATACAAAATCAATATATATTGCATTTCCGTATACTAATAATGACCCGGAAGAAAGAGATATTAAGAAAATAATCTCATTTATAATTACACCCAAAATAGTAAGATGCCTAGGAATAAACTTAATCAAACAGGGGAAAGACCTGTACTCTGAAAACTATAAAATATTCATGAAAGAAATTGAAGATGACATAATGAAAGGGAAAGATATTTCACACTCATAGATTGGAAAAACAAATATTGTTAAAAAGTCTATTCTACCCAAAGCAAACTATACATGTAATGCAATGCCTATCAAAATACCAACATTTTTTACAAAACTAGAACAAACAATCCTAAAATCTGTGGAACCACGAAAGACCTCAAATAGCCAATGCAATCTTGAAAAAGAAAAACAAAACTGGAGGTATCACAATTCCAGACTTCAAGTTATATTTTAAAATTGTAGTAATCAAAAAAGTATGGTACTGGCACAAAAATCAACTTACTATATTAAAAAGTAAACTTGTTCTTCCCTTGCACAGTGGATAACATAAAAACAAAATCCACCTTTCTTCAAACATACTGTATACTTTCACCACAATTGAATCCCTTCCTTCCTTCCTTCCTTCACTTTCTACCTATTCAAGGGAATAATTTATATTTATGGCCTTCACTGTCTCAGAAAGCACTTTCTTTTTAATCCCTTGCTGTCTGGCATCTACTTCCACCCCTTTTATAAAATGTTCTTCACAAAGTCATCAATTCCACTGCATTTATGTATTTCAATATATTTTTTATTTAAGTCATGCATTTATTTATAAGAGTCCCTGCAATTTCTTGAAGCATTCTTATATTCTGGCTTCTACTACAAAATAATTTGTTTCTCCTTATGAAAATAGTTATAATACATTATATACTAATGACTCTGCAAGGATCTCTACATCTTTATTACATTAGGCCTTAAAGACAATCCTTCAGGTTTGAAAGTTTTCATTATTACAGATCAAGGAAATGAGGCTCATACAGCCTAGATTAGTTTCCCAAGTTAACTGCTTCTTTACTGACTTTGTTTTTTTCTTATATTCCACATATTATGACACTTCTTACATTTTCATTGTAGTCTCTTCTCTGTCCTCATTAAGCTTTGTTCTCTGGAAACATCATCTTTTTTTTTAAGTTTATGTATTTATTTGAGAGAGAGAGAGAGAGAGCACATGAATGGAGAAGGGTCAGAGAGAGAGGCAGTGCAGAGCCCGATAGAGAGCTTGAACTCACAAACTCTGAGACCATGACCTAGGCCAAAACCAAGACTCAGACGTTTAACCAACAGCCACCCAGGCACCCATGAAGACATCATCTTTTATACTGTCAAGTGCCTTTGCCAGATAGATGGATTTAAATCTGAACTCAATTGCATTATTTCTCCTATACCCTTTCCTCCTTCTATCCACATATCCCCACCCCAAGAGTTTTGCTTTCTTATTACTACCTTTTGTGCTCAACATTCCCAGCTAATGAGTCATAAATAATAAAGCATTCTGATTCCCCCACACCTCAGTTGTCCTGTTGTTTATTCTATTGATGACTATTTGTCCTAACCATTATCATATTTCCATTGGCAATGCTGTAAAGTTGATTAAGCCCTCACTGTTTTTGTCTTGGCTATATCAATATCTCATTGTTGGACCATTTTGAGTCTAGCAAATAATTCCTTCCTTTCTAGAGCCCCAATTTCTTTGATGAACCAAATGACCCAAAAGTAATCTCTGTCCAAGTCAAATGGAATTAAAGAAATTAGAATTACTTACTTATACATCTTTGTTTGGGTTTTTAGGAGAAAAAGTCAATTTCTTTCCATACATATAAGTTTTATTTATTAATTATGTTAGACCATAAGTAATTTGAAAGAACTGTGGTGCATGTGTGTATGTATGTGTATGTGTGTATATGTGTGCACGTGTGTGTGTGTGTGTGTGTGTGTGTATATATATCTATATATACATATATATATATATATATATATATATATACACATACACCCTGTGTGGGTATTTGTTTTAAAACCACTAGCCATCCGGAGAGAGTTAAGATGGCGGCTTAGGAGGACGCTGGGCTCACCGCGCGTCCTGCTGATCACTTAGATTCCACCTACACCTGCCTAATTAACCCAGAAAACCGCCACAGGATTAGCAGAACGGAGTCGCCAGAGCCAAGCGCAGACAAGAGGCCCACGGAAGAGTGTAGGAAGGGCGGCGAGGCGGTGCGAGCTCCACGGACTGGCGGGAAGGAGCCGGGGCGGAGGGGCGGCTCGCCGGCCAAGCAGAGCCCCCGAGTCTGGCTTGCAAAAAGCGGAGGGGCCTGACAGACTGTGTTCCGACAGCAAGCGCGACTTAGCGGCTGGGAGGTCATAAGTTAACAGCTCTGCTCAGAAAGCAGGAAGGCTGGAGGACAAAGGGAAGGAGAGCTGCTGAGCACCCTGACGACAGAGCTCAGTTTGGTGGGGAACAAAGGCGCTTGCCAGCGCCATCTCCCCTGCCCATCCCCCAGCCAAAATCCCAAAGAGAACCAGTTCCTGCCAGGGAACTTGCTCGCTCCGCGCAAACACCCAACTCTGCGCTTCTGCGGAGCCAAACCTCCGGCAGCAGATCTGACTCCCTCCTGCTGCCACAGGGCCCCTCCTGAAGTGGATCACCTAAGGAGAAGCAAGCTAAGCCTGCCCCTCCTGCCCCTGTGCACCTTGCCTACCCACCCCAGCTAAGACGCCAGATCCCCAGCATCACAAGCCTGGCAGTGTGCAAGTAGCCCAGACAGGCCACCCCACCCCACAGTGAATCCCGCCCCTAGGAGAGGGGAAGAGAAGGCACGAACCAGTCTGACTGTGGACACAGCGGTGGGCTGGGGGCAGACATCAGGTCTGACTGCAGCTCCGCCCACCAACTCCAGTTATACACCACAGCACAGGGGAAGTGCCCTGCAGGTCCTCACCACCAGCCAGGGACTATCCAAAATGACCAAGCGGAAGAATTCCCCTCAGAAGAATCTCCAGGAAATAACAA